>NC_142940.1:25431852-25439352 GCF_046866305.1 Octopus bimaculoides
GTAGGTAAATGGCCACGTAGAGGGTCCATCTGTGTGTGTGTGTATATGTAAGAGGGAAAGAATCAAACTGCATATATATGAGAGAGAGAGAGAGGTATAGCAAAAAATGTAGCGTGTTAGTTGGTGCAGAATAATTAAGTTTGTTCAAAGTTGTTTAAATTGTTTCATGAATCTCTTTTCTTGTCAGTGTCACTGATTAGGTTTCACTCCAGTTCTTGTGTTAGTAGTGTTGTTGGTGGTGGTGGTGGTTTAGTTTTGCTTGGGCTGACCGGTGATCAAAAGTGTTTAACCCATGACAACTTCAATTAGTTTTGGGGAATAGTGTATCTAGTGCTACGTTATTCAACATGTTCTTCCATTTTATTTAAGCTAGCAGAGTGTGATTTGAGAGAGGTTTGTTTGTTATTTCTACCAAATCAATCAACTATCGTGAGGCTTCCTCATTGACTCTGCATGTGGCATTTCTAATCTTGGGATGTGGTGGATCCTCCAGCCTTTGTACCTGGTTACCTTTCACCTGATTCTCTGACATCTACTTGTCATAATGAGTCTGCCACATACTGATTAATCTCAACATCCCATCTTCTCTTATGCCTATCTTCTCATCTACCTCCTATTTTAATTTCCTCTTTTTACTCTACATAGCTCACTTTCCTCAATGTTACTGCTCTATGTTGTTGTTATTGTTATCTGATGCAACAACAACATCCAAGAACAATGCCACGTCTGAAGGATGAGCACTGGAAGACTACTACACCAACTTTTCTGGTGGCAGCAACCCATGCACTAGAGAATCCAGTGCAGTGCACCAAAGAAGACATGGGTGAAACAAACTGAGGAAGACCTGAAGTCACAGTGCCTAACCCTCAAGCATGCTAAGGCCAGAGGCATGGACTGGGAAGTATGGAATAATATCATCACCAGAGTCCATCATCCAGAAGCACTCACAGCAGTGTATTGGTTGAGAGGTCGGCCGCTCCTTCCAGTTGTCAGTTAGAGATTAAAGAAGAAGATTAATCTATACCCAGTCCTTCCTTGTAATCCTTATTCTTCATCACTTCACCCTCACAGGTTTAAACAGAAATATTTTTGTGGCAAACCATATTATCCCATTTCCTTTTTCTGTCATCCATAAATAATTGTGAATTTATAAAAAAAAAAAAATTTAAATAATAAAAATTATATATTGTGTAGTTAGTGATACTCAGGTAGAGCACATGACAAAATTCACTAATGCTGTATTTAGTTACTTTATGGTTGAAATACTACAGGTGTAGTCTTTTCTGTCAACCTTATAAGATCAATAAAGTCACTTAAACATTAGGTTCTATTCAAGTGATTTTTCATCTCACTGAAGTTCATTGCTTTGCACCAAAGGTAGAAATTATAAATGTTATATGAACATTTTTACTTTAGTGCTGACAATGAAGTGTTATGTATAGAGACCACACCTTATTCTTTTCTTGAAAGTGACCATATATTACCACACGTTCCCTTCGCATTGGCGCATTCTCATTGGCCTATTCTTGCAGAGTATTAGTGCACTGGACTTATGTCTTAATGGCCTCTACTAAACAGTGATACACAAATATTAAAGTACTGGTGACTTGCTAATGAGGATTGGTTGCTAATCAATCATTAATAATGACACTAATTATAGCACACAATATTCTTTTGATTTTCTTTAATTGGCTATTAGCAGGGTTGGAGTTTCTGTGGTAGAAGAGTGACAGTCCCTTGGTTTTAAGAGTATGTTCCTGAGAAGAAGATAAATCATATTCTGTTTCAATCTATTTTCAGTGAAATTAGCTGCTGAGGGCAACAACTAAATGAAAATATTTATTAGAATATATTGGTCATGATACAAGATGAGAGTTTGTGTAATTACAGTGAGTTTGGGATAATGAGACATGTTTCTAAGGTAACCTTCCTGTCATCCACCACTACTAGTTTGGATACATTGATATTGAGCCAAAACTGGTCTAAGCAGCCTAATGGTGACAGGCTTATGCTCAGCGAAGTATAGTCTTCTTGTTGTCCACCACTGCTGAGTAGTATGGTAGTAGTACATTAATACTTGGCCACATTATGCTGGCATGATGTTGATGAATATGTATATTCAGTCAAGAATCTTTCTAAAAATTAAACCAGTTTTGATAAAAATTACTGAGGCACAAGATGCCTTATTTATCTATATATATAACATCATCCTCCTCTTCATCATCATTTAACATTCGTCTTCTTTGCTAGCATGGTTTGGATGGTTTGACCAGAGCTGGTAAGGCCAGGAACCACACCATGTCAGTCATGCTCCCTCCCTTCTCCACAGTAGATAAAGGTAGTGGGGGTGGAAGCTGGAAGATAGATAAAGAGAGGGGTAATGGGGTGCCAGAATATATTCACAAAGTATGAAAAGGCAAGGGAAAATATAGATTTCGAATCAGGAGGGTAGGAAGGTATGGGAGGAGAGTGACAGGTAGGTTGATATTGAGGGAGAGTTGGCCATAGTGAGTGATGGAAAAAGGTAGGTGTGACTGATGGTAAATATTAGTCTGCAGGATGAGGGGGGAGAGACAGAGGTGGCTCAGGAACAAGGAATTGACTTGCACCAGGACAAGAGATGTAGGAAGTGGCAGTGTCATATATCTGTAGATAGAGAGAAGGGAGATGTGCCGGGTGCAACAGTGGAGAGAGTGAGAGACTAATGAACTGTATCAGAGAAGGCCAAAATCACGTGACCTGAGATTCTCAGCGCTGGAGATGGTGGGAATTTATCTCCTTGCTAGTGATATAAACAAGCGCGTATTTTGCACTAAAATCTAATATGAAAGTTTCTCTCGTGGTATCTACCACAGTATAATTTATTCTAACAGAACATCCATGTTTAAGTGGGGGTAAATATTACCTCATGGTATTAATGCTGCCTCTGTCGCTAAATATATATTTCATGTGATGGAGATGGTGGTCAAAGGTATATGAAGATGGCAATAAGGAATGGGGCAACAAAGGTGGTGGAGGTATTGATGGCAAATAAGTGAGGAAGTTGAGATGTAGCTTTGAGAAAATAGTATTGTTACTGAAAGGCACAAGAAGTGAGTGATCAGTGGAAAGTAGTATTGACTGGGATGATTATAAGGGTGAGTGCCAATGGGTGGATAAGTATTTGCTGACACTGTTCTCAAATGATTGCGGTTGTTGAATAGTACCATTGTTAGAAGAGTAATGCGGGATGGGTGCTTGTAAAATAAGATGTAGTGTTGAGTTTGCTTGACATAGACAAACTATATGTAGAGTCTATCATGATACTTTTAGGACCTCACTTCCGCTACGACAGACAGGTCTTCTGAGCATGGAAAATTACCAGTCATTTCGATCTTTTGTCATCTTCTCCATGAGGTTCAATATTTTGAGATCAGTTCTCACCACTTCATCCCATATCTTCCTGGGTCACCCTCGTCCATAAGTCTCATCCACTCTAAGTGACTGGCACTTCTTTAAGTAGCTGTCTTCATTCATATGCATTACATGACCAAATCAATGTTGTCAACTCTCTTGTGAGCTACATCTGATGCCTCTTATACCTAATTTTTCTCTCAACACTGAGTGAGTAGGCTAAATAACTTGACAAGAAACCCTTTATTTGCTCCAGGACAAAAATAAAAATCAACTGGTGCATTGATATTATGTGAATGGGTGACATGTACAGAAATAGCCCCCCCCTCTCTCCAAACACACACATACACACACACTAATTAATGTATTAAATTGTAATCATTCAGCTGCTTATCATTTTTATTTTTATATAATTTTCAGGAAAAACAAAGCATATATGAAGACACCTTGGCATGCCGTTCGTGTTGGAGACTTAGTACATTTGTCGTGCAATGAAGTCATTCCTGCTGACATTTTGTTGTTAAGGTCTAGTGATTCATCTGGCCTTTGTCACATAGAAACAAGCAATGTTGATGGGGAAAACAACCTTAAACAAAGATTCTGTGTACAAGTCAATAAAAAACAGGTTAGTATTGAGTGATACTTTACAACCTCATGGCTTCTCGATTTCCAGTCTAACCTTGCAGTTGTCTGTCTTGCATAGAGATTACATGAGTTAGGTAATCCAATACCTCAAGCAGGCATGAGTAACTTAAAGTTATTGCTGATCAAGTATTTGATTTTTGTTTTCTCTTGTATAAACTAATGAATTTTATATTGTTTTATGCTTAGAAACTACTATGGTGAAATAAATTTTTATCAAGTAACACCTTTAATAATCAAATATCTACCTACTTGCTATATATTTACTTTACTCTTATCTAACTTTATTTATTAATTTGTTTTAATTTTTAATATTTGCCTTTACTTAATCTGAAAATAGATTACAACCATTGTAACTGGGAGAATATACCTCAGGTGAACATATGGCATACTAAGTATAAATATGTTACTATCTCAGGTACGTAATATAGTGAGTTGAAAAGCTCCAGTTAACAGCTATTATCTGCAAAATTAATAAGCGAAAACATTGTCAGGAGTATTGGGAATTTAAAAACGACAAAGAGATAACACCAAGAAAATAATTTCTTTGCATTTTGGGAAACAATAGATGATGTACTGCAGGAATGGAACAGTCTTTAAAGCTAGCTGGTGAAAGCAACAGGCATGTTTTAGTCATGTTTTAGACCTAAGGAATTTATATATATATATATATATATATATATATATAAATAAAATTAGTATAGACAATCATGTGCAATGTGTTACCATAAAAGAAAACTATAGTTGTCATTAAATATGACTAGGGTGTTACAGCACCTATTTGCTGAGAATAAGGGTTAAAAATCTCCATTGCTGTAGTTAAAGCACACGATCGTATACATATGTACTGACAAGGGCTGTAATTGCCCCAAAACACCAGTTCAGAAATTCCCAATACTGATGAGTTGGTTTTGCACTAAATTCATTGGCTCATCAGCATATATATATATATTTCATAATCATTATCATCATTTCATGTCCATTTTCCATGCTGGCATGGGGTGGACAGTTTGAGTGGGGAGTGGCAAGCCAGGAGGCTGCACCAGGCTCTAATCTGATCTGGTAAAGTTTCTACAGGTGGATGCACTTCCTAACACCAACCACTCCGAGAGTGTAGTAGGTGCTTTTTACACGTCAATGTATATATATTTAAGTATATATATATAAATCATCATCATCATCGTTTAACGTCCGCTTTCCATGCTAGCATGGGTTGGACGATTTGACTGAGGACTGGTGGAACCCGAAGGCTACACCAGGCTCCAATCTGATTTGGCAGAGTTTCTACAGCTGGATGCCCTTCCTAACGCCAACCACTCCGAGAGTGTAGTAGGTACTTTTACGTGTCACCTGCACGAAGGCCAGTCAGGCGATATTGGGAACGGCCACGCTCAAAATGGTGTATTTTATGTGCCACCCGCACAAGAGCCAGTCCAGGGGCACTGGCAACGATCTTGCTCGAAAGTCCTTACACATGCTGCAGGCACAAGTGCCAGAAAGGCGACGTTGGGCACAGGTGCCATTCCGATTTTGCTTTCGCTTGCCCCAATAAGTCTTCGTAAGCTGAGTTTCATGTCCAACGAAGGAGACGACGTTGGCATGGGTGCCGGTCGTCGAATTTAGTTCGATTTCGATTTCACTTGCCTCAACAGGTCTTTGCAAGCGGAGTTTAGTGTCCAATGAAGGAAAGGTACGCATAAGTGGGCTGGCTACGCCCCTGGCAGAGGCCTTGGATTTAGGTCTCACTTGGCTTGCCGGGTCTTCTCATGCACAGCATATTTTCAAAGGTCTCGGTCAGAAGTCATCGCCTCGGTGAGGCCCAATGTTCGAAGGTCTTGCCTCACCACCTCATCCCAGGTCTTCCTGGGCCTACTTCTTCCACAGGTTCCCTCCACTGCTAGGGTGTGGGACTTTTTCACACAGCTATCCTCGTCCATTCTCACCACATGACCATACCAACGCAATCGTCTCTCTTGCACACCACAACTGATGCTTCTTAGGTTCAACTTTTCTCTCAAGGTACTTACACTCTGTCTAGTATGCACACTAACATTACACATCTATCGGAGCATACTGGCTTCATTCCTTGCGAGCCTATGTATGTCTTTGGCAGTCACAGCCCATGTTTCACTGCCATGAAGCATGGCTGTTCGTACACATGCATCATACAGTCTGCCTTTTACTCTGAGCGAGAGGACCTTTGTCACCAGCAGAGGTAAGAGCTCTCAGAACTTTGCCCAGGCTATTCTTATTCTAGCAGCTACACTTTCAGCGCACCCTCCCCCACTACTAACTTGGTCACCTAGATATCGGAAGCTATCAACCACTTCTAGTTTTTCTCCCTGGAATGTGGCAGAAGTTGTTTTCTGCACATTTACAGTGTTTATTGCTCCTGAGCATCTGCCACATACAAAAACTATCTTCCCTGTTAGCCTTCCTTTGATATTGCTGCACCTCTTATGTGTCCATAGCTTGCAATGGGTGCATCTTATAGAGTTTCTACCTACGCCTTTTCTACAGATCGAGCAGAGCCATCTACCTGAAGGTGTTTGTGATTTTTCTACCTCCTACTTATTAGGACTTTGGTTTTAGCTAGGTTGATTCTAAGGCCTTCGATTCTAGTCCTTGTTTCCACACCTGAAACATCTCTTCTAGTTCTGATAGTGACTCAGCAATTAGTGCAAGGTCATCAGCATAGAGGAGCTCCCAGGGGAATCCTGTCTTGAATTCCTCTGTTATAGCCTGGAGGACTATGATAAATAGGAGGGGGCTGAGGACAGAACCTTGGTGGACCCCTACCTCTACCCGGAGTTCTTCACTGTACTCATTGCCAACCCTCACCTTACTAACAGCATCTCTGTACATGGCTCGCACAGCTCTCACAAACCAATCTTCTATCCCTAGTTTCCTCATTGACTACTGGATGAGGGATCGGGGGACCCTGTCAAAGGCTTTCTCCGTGTCAACGAAAGCCAGGTACAGAGGTTTATCCTTGGTTAGGTATTTCTCCTGCAGCTGTTTTACCAGAAATATAGCATCAGTTGTGCTTTTCCCAGGCACGAACCCAAACTGCATCTCATCTAAACTGACCTGCTCCCTGAGTAGTTGGGCTATGACCCTCTCCATGACTTTCATTACCTGATCTAACACCTTGATACCCCTGTAATTATTTGTATCTAAACCGTCACCTTTACCTTTGTAGCAGTTGTCTATGGTGCTGCTACACCAGTCATTGGGTATGACTTCTTCGTGTATCACCTGGTTAACAATACGGGTGACTGGGTTATAGCTGACACTGCCAGATATTTTGAGCATCTCTGCAGTGATTCCTGATGGGCCGGGGGCCTTCCCTGTCTTCATACTCTTAATTGCTTTATCTACCATGGTACTGTCAACTCGGATAGCTGGTTCCTCAGTTGGGTCGACGTTCGGCAGACTCTCTTTCTCCCATTCATTCTCTTTATT
>NC_142940.1:25446852-25456852 GCF_046866305.1 Octopus bimaculoides
TTGCACCAATAACAAAAATCCAAGTTTCAGAATTTTTCCCCCTCTATCAATTCAGAGATGATACAACCTGTAGCTAGAGAATTAGTAAAGACTCTCTCTTTATCACAAAATACAGACCCCTTCTGAATGCATCTACAACAAATGGCATATCCACCACAACCTTAGAATAACACACACGCAAATATTAAAAGTGATAAACTCCAAAGAGATACACAAGGAATTATAAAAAATAAAAAATATTAAAAAAACAGCCCCAATCATTGCTCACTCAACTAGTTACTATCACACTATCCCGCATTCTATTATTACTTTTAATAATATACATAATTATAACAGGGGATCGGCTTTACACCTCACCATGCTCTATAAGAAATAGACGCTAAAGCCCCAATTACCTTATTTTAAGGTGGTAATAGGGGCTTTAGTGTCTATTTATTGCAGTGCATGTTGAGGCGTAAAGCTGATCCCTTGTTATAGTTATGTATATAATTATAAGATATTTTGTAAACTTTACCTATAGCGTTTTTATTTCTGCACTGACCACCTGGTGAAATTGTTATTGATTTTACACTTTTATTTTAATTAATATCTGAATAAATTTAATCCATGATCGAAATTGTATTTTCTGAGGTGACACGCCTCATTCTATCTATATAATTCCAGTAGGCTGTAACAACTAGACTGAAACAGCTGTAAGTCATTATCCCATTTTCTGTCACTGGATGTCCATTTTTAATTACTGATATGACATAATATGTGGCATGTGTTTGTATATTGTTCTTATTGTCCTTTCAGTAAACAAATAAACAGGTAAATTGACACAATACAATGTCTGCAAGTTGATGAATACCACCTATTCCCCTCTATTTTCTTATTGCTATATCAATTAATGGTAAAATATCTTTTTACCCACGCCCATTTATTGCACTTGGTAATATAAAGAAGAAACACTAGTGTAATAATAATTGGATATTCTTCTGGCAGTATATTGGATAGATATTATCCCTTAGTGAGTTGGACTCACAACACTTAACTTTTTTGGATATATATATATGCAGAACTATACACGAATTGTCTTCGGCAACATACTGCAGTGAATCTTCCTCTAATTTAATTGGTAGAACTGTACGCATGTCAAATTTTATGAAGACAATTCATGTATAGTTCTGCAAATAATATTGATTCTAGAACAATTGTGCTGACGAACCACAGACGTTTTTATGTAAGTAAAAAAGTTGATAGCAAAACCGGTACACGATTAATTCTTTATTTTGTATATTTTTCATTTTGTCTGACCCGCCTGTGCTCTGGTGTTTGCTGAATTTTTTTTTGGAGAACATTATTTTTCTTTGTGGTTGGGTCCTTGATGACCTCTTTCTAGCATATTGCATGTCCACTTAGTGGTCATCCCTTCTTATACGCGTGTAATATGTATATATATACATATACTTTACCAATTGGAAATATGCTGTGCATGAGAAGACCAGGCAAGCCGAGTGAGACCTAAATCTAAGGCCTCAGCCAGTCCATTTATGCATACCTTCCTTCCTTCATTGGACACTAAACTCCACTTGCGAAGACCTGTTGAGGCAAGTGAAATCGAAATCAAGTTAAATTTGACGTCTGGCACCCATGCCAACGTCGTCTCCCTCATTGGGCACGAAACTCAGCTTGCAAAGACTTATTGGGACAAGCGAAAGCGAAATTGTGATGGCACCTGTGCCCAGCGTCGCCTTTCTGGCACTTGTGCCCATGGCATGTGTAAGGACTTTCGAACGAGATCGTTGCAAGTGCTCCTGGACTGGCTCTTGTGCAGGTGGCACATAAAATACACCATTTTGAGCGCGGCCATTGCCAGTACCGCCTGACTGGCCTTCGTGCCAGTGGCACGTAAAAAGCACCCACTACACTCTCAGAGTGGTTGGTGTTAGGTTGGGCATCCAACTGTAGAAACTCTGCCAAATCAGATTGGAGCCTGGTGTAGCCTTCGGGTTTCACCAGTCCTCAGTCAAATCGTCCAACCCATGCTAGCATGGAAAGCGGACATTAAACGACGATGATGATGATATATATTATATATATATATCTGTAAATAATATGTGACACTTATTCGGTAGCCATGATAAAACTCCAAGTTTCGGATGCCTGGGTGGAAACCCACGCCGCCATCTCTTCAGTTGGCCAGATAACTGAAGAGATGGCGGCATGGGTTTCCGCCCTGGCATCCGAAACTTGGAGTTTTCTCATGGCTACTGAATAATTGTGACTTTTTTTTACAGATAAATTCCTCTATTTACATAATATCGAGGCCTCTTTCTGTCTTTTGTTGTCTTTTCTATCAATATATATATATATATATAGACGGTTTAGATATAGATTCAAGGTTGAATATGATACTTATGCGTAGGCACCCAAATATCGCATCCCAAAAGGATAGGTGATTAAAATCAAAAAATAAGCAACACGGATTTCAAAGGTGATTGCAGTACGCACGTTTCATGCTACTTCAATTTATTTAAGTAATGCGAGCATTACCTTAAATGCAATATGAAGAGCAATCTTCAGCTGCATGATAATGCAGAAAAATTACTGTTTTTCTACTGTAGAAAAACAGTAATTTTTCTGCATTATCGTGCAGCTGAAGATTGCTCTTCATATTGCATTTAAGGTAATGCTCGCATTACTTAAATAAATTGAAGTAGCATGAAACGTGCGTACTGCAATCACCTTTGAAATCCGTGTTGCTTATTTTTATATATATATATATATATATATATATATATATATATGTATACAATGTATATATAATCTGTGTGTGTATAAATATACACAGGCTTGCACCTAAATATGCTAACCTAGTTATAGGATACTTCGAAGAAATGCTTTATGGGGAGGTAGGGAGAGCTTTTAATCGTGATTGCAAGAAATACATCATTAAAAAGTGGAAACTCTTCCTCGGTTACTGCTTCATTTTTTGGGGACAAATCAAATAAGGACCTCCAAATATTTGATAATATACTCAATACACTTCACTTATCCATCAAATTTATGACAGAAACCAGTTGCATTCCTGAATATTCACATAAAAATACACAACTCCACAATCACAACAGACATATTTTGCAAAAAATGGACACATACCTATATTAGTACTATAGTGATTGACCCAAACCGACGTCAAATTCAACTCAACGAGCTCAAAAGCTTCCTAACAAAATAGAAATACCCCATAGAATTAATAAATGATGGAATTAAAAAGGCGATGAAACTGAACATCACACAACTAAGGACACCAAAGGAAAAAAAATAATGAACACACGATTCCAATTTATCAATACGTACACTCCTGGGGTAGCAACATTTTTTACGCCATAAAATCAAACCTACCTATACTTCTACAAAGCCCCAAAATGAAAAATCTGATTGATAAAACCCCCTTACAAAACAACAGATGCCAACCAAAAAATCTCAGAAAACACTTCACTGAAGCAAAGTTCACATCAGAGAATAAATCAGAATTCTCTGTAAAAGAATGTGGAGAGAACAGATGTGGAACACACAACAATTTCAAATATTTAGAAAGTGGTTCCTACATAAAATTCAAGAGTGGATTCTTGTTCAAAATAAATGCAGATATGAACTGCAAGACACTGAATCTCATATACTGCATTAATTTCCTCAACTGCAAGGAAAACTACATCAGTAAAACAAATATTCCCTCTGCCAATGTGCGAGAATCTACAGACAATATCCGCAGTCAAGAGGAATTGTTCAAGATTCTACTGAGCAAGCATCTAGAAATATGCAGTGAAGGAAAGTTGAAAATCTTTCCCTTTTACAAATGTCCAAGAGATGACCCAAAATTTTGAAAGGCACAAAAAATTCTCTCCAAAATTAAATGTTTGAAAGAGAAGCAGAGGAACTACATTTTGTGAAAACGACTGGAAAGAGAAACAGAGACAATATGCATGAACTCCCCTCCAAAAGAAACAAACTATTAACATGACATGGTTAGCTCACATTTATACCCAGCTAATATGATGGGAGAAATAATGCAAATGAATGCTTCAATGTCTAACAATATTTACATACCATGTAAGGTGACATCAATGTATGCTAGATGACTTTGGTGTCTGTCAAGAAAGTTTCTTCATGATCATTTTACCTCTTTATTATTTTTAATTAGTAATGATGATGGATGAAGAGAAAACACTTATATTACGCTGTTACTGTTGTTTCTGAATGTGGCTCCAATGTTAATAATGTGATACTCATCTCTATAAATGATTGTATATATAACACTGGGATTTTGACAACTGTTGTTCCTATAGAACTTGCATATACCTGAGAAAGAATACCAGAACCATTTTACCACTGATTATGAAAGATATCTAATGTAGCCACTTGGCAAAGTAACTTCTGAAAAGGATCTCTTTTTGAATTATCTTATCCAAGCAAGAAAGAAAAAGAAAAGTACATCCTACAAAAGGATGAAAGATACTCAAAAATATATTTAAGCAGGTTTTTCTTTGTTATATACTTTATATCATACAGACTGGCTTCCAGCTAAATATAAAATATACATGTTATTACAAAACTTATTTATGCTGTTTGATTACATGTACATAGAGAATATACTGAATTATAAACAGAACCAAATTCAAATAATTTTTTTCATATTTTGACTTTATGTTCCTAATTTATGAATGTTGTACTAATATTTAATGTTTGTTCATGCAAAACATGGAATTACACAGAATATGGGATCTGACTATACAAGTGTAAAGGAATATACATTTTCATAGGACTTTGAACTGTTTTTTACTTTTCAGTGATGACCACACCTTCCCTTCTTTCCTTATCTTTCCTATCCTATTTCCTAAAATTGACATCTTGAAAGGTCACCTGCCCTTGTCAAGAAATGTCTTTATCTACTACATATGTGGAAAATTCTGTCTGTGGGTGTGTTTGTTTGTGGGTTTGTTATCTAACTCCTCCTACATCTTTTTATCGATTTTTATGAAACTTGACATGTTTGTAGAACTCATGTCTGGAAACCTTGTGACATACTTAGATTGTTGAAAAAAATCGATAATAGGGCCCCTGGAAGGGATCCTTATACCTACTACATATAACAAGTATATTTTATTTAAACATCCAAGGGAAATAACCCATTTGCTTTTGGAAGGGATCCTTAATATAGCCAAGGAAAACAACCTTGGTATAAATTAAAAGAGTGTGCTTATTTCTTAGTATTTGAACTGTTAGTTATTTTCACAATTTATCCAGTACAACGGTTAAACAAGTAAATAGTAGTAGATCCACTTATTTCAGATAGTGACTTATTCACGAATATACCAACACTAGCGCCACTGAGGGTAATATTCTCTGGGAACACACAAAAGCCCTTTTCAGAGTTATTTACTTTGAATTGTTATTATCTCATATCTGATTAACCTGTTATTATGTAACATGCTTCATGATTTTAGTATACCTACCTTATTAGTATTTCCTCCTAAGTTCTATCTACTCTGGGAATGTATTAAAACCCTTTCCGGGGCTACTTTATTTGAATTCTTACTATCGGGTAACTTATTTCATGTTATTACATAACTGACTTCACAGTTTGGGTATTCATAACTTGTTGGGAATTCCTAAAAACAATATCCTGTGTAAGACAGTTCTGTATTCTATGTAAATGCAGAAAAACCATTTTAAGGGCTACACACTTTGTATTGTTGTTACTGGATTAGTGAAACAATTATGAGAACAGAACCAAGGGATAAACCCCACTTTCCCACGAATTACTGGGTACATCAGTTTACAAATATGTTGATAGGTATACAACAAGAAAGGAAAGAGGAGGAAAACAAAAAAGAAGAGAAAAGAAAAAGAAAGATGCTTTGTAATGTAATTTCAATGAGTTGACCACATCAAATTGAAAAGATACCTCTCTCTCTCTCTATCTATCTATCTATTTGTCTGTCTGTTTATCTATCTATCTATCCATCCATCCATCCATCCTTCCCTCCTTCCTTTCCCCATCCTTTATTATTTTTTTCTCTTTCTTGATTGTCCTGAAACTTTGCTTTCTGTTTATTTTTTCCCCTCCTCTTTGTTTTTCTTTCTCTCCTTCCTCCTTTTTCCAAAACAACAAAAGTATTTTTCTCCTCTTCTAAACAAAACAAAAAAAAACATCCGATTCATATAAATGAACAACAGAACCTTCTGTTTTTACCATTTTGATTTTGTCTTGATAAGTTTGATAAACAAACAAAAGCGCTAATAAAGGATTATCTAAAATTCTAACTGCCTCCCTTTTCTCAATATCTATCTATCTATCTATCTATCTATCTATCTATCTATATATATATATAAATATATATATATATATATATATATATATATATATATATATATATATAATATATATATATATAATATATATATATATAACAAAACAGGAAAACGGAAATTTTTTGTATTATTCATTCTCCATTACACGTGTTTCAGTTGCTAATAAAAAAGAATGAAACTCATGTAATAGAGAATAAATGATACCAAAATATTTCTATTTTCCTGTTTTGTTGTTCAGCAACTGTGCAAATAATATTTCCATGATTCTCAATTTTAATATATTTCAACTTGCATTCAACAGTAACTATGGATACATATTGGTTATGGTAATGGGATAAGCTGGTGTGCATCAAGAGGAAACAGCTGGGATTTACACTAGCTACATATATGTTGTGTGTATAGATATATATAGGTATATATATATAATGTGTGTATATATTTGTATATATGTATGTATGTTATATGTGACGTGCTGCATAAGATATGAAACTGCATTCAGTGGTGAGGCTCCTACTCAAGAGTTTAGGAGTTTTAAGGAGTATAGAATTATCTCTGAGTCACCACTACTGCCAAGTTTGCTATCATCTGGGGTGGTAGTAACTTCAAATCCCCAGCTGTGGGTCAATAACAGAAGATAGTCCTGTGGCTAATAGCATACAGAATCCAAAGGATGACCTACCCCTGCAGCAGACTAGCATATTAAACTGGCTGAATGCAACAAGACTCTAATGCTATATCATTCTTACAAAAATCTTGAATCTTCAAACTTTTGTATGGAGGTTAATGATTGATGATACTCTGTAGGCATGGCACAAAGAGAGTGGTAAGTGTGTGTTGTTAGGCTGATGAAATATCTATAATAAAATTGGATAACAAGTAAATAAAATAAATAGAAATCCTCCCTGATACTGCTTTGGCTTAAAATAAGTTAAAGGTCATCACTTAAATTTCCTTTTAACAAGTACACATGCACCTGAGGTTGAGGGAACTTTCCTGAAAAGTTGATTTCAATTCCCAGTCCATTTTACTTAACTTCCATTGCCAATTCACAAAGGAAAAATAATTACGTTAGATCATTTTCTTTTATTGTTATACTTGGGGATGATCATATTTTGCCAATTAGACACATGGTCTATAGGTTTGGTCTTTGGTACAGTTTTATTTTTATTAATTTTGTTTCTTTGCCAAAACCCTTTCATCACACATCTTGTAACGCCATCAGCAACTCTTTATCGTACATGTCTCCTCTTGTTCTGCTTAGTCCATTTTTCTTACATGTGTTTAACTGGCAAAAAAAGACCATCCCTAAGTATAACAATATCTGTTTCAACACATGATTCCACATCAAGAATGTTGCAAAACAAATGCATAAATGTGACTTTTTTTTTTATCTTAACACCTTCTGTCATTCTTGTGACTTAGTTTCATTTCTCATTTATGCCAATTTCACTTCACAAACATGACTATTCTTCAGCAAAAAAAAAAAAAAGAGGAAAAAAGAAATCATGACCATGTTTCATTTTATATTTAAAATAATTTCACTTGATTTATCCAGTTAAAAGCTAAGGAAAAAAGGATGAATGTTTTGCAGTTTCATTGTGTCTACAAATTAGTGATCCACAACCTATTTAAGAATTTTATAATCACTGAAATTATTTTACTTGAAATAAATGTCACCTACTTTCAATGTCATTTCATTGCAGAGGAAATATAACCTAACAGAGTTTAGAGAAACGGTGATATGTGATTTACCAAATGTAGATATTTACAGATTTAATGGATTCATGTATGTATTGAAGTTTTCATTTTTGTTTATTGTACAAATGATATAACAATGATAACACTGAGCAACAAAAAAATTTTTTGTCATGCTATTTAAACTTTTTCAGCTGATTTAGGGTAATTTTAGGGTACTGAATCCGAATCTGGCATCAGTTTTCAGACAGCTTGTGTAGTTTTTTAGCTATTCACAGCATCAGATTTTCCAGCCAATTGATAATATTGACTAAGTAGTAGGCTATTTGCTTTTGATTTTCATTCATATACTCATCACTGAAACAAAAATAAGTGCTGATAGAGGGAAATATAGGCTACCTGTTAAATTGCCACACAAGGTGAGAATTTATTTTACTTTGTTATCGCTGTAATTATAGTAAAGTTCTCCTCACAACAGGCTATTGATGTTAGGTTATAGTAAGCCACTCAGACTCCCTTTTCTTGATAATTGCTAGTGCTGTTAAAACAAAGGTTATATGAAAAGTAGTTTAGTAGTATGTTTAGCTATTTATTAAAGTGATCAATGTTTGAAATTTAGAGATGGAAAAAATTGTTTTGAGATAGTCATAGCTTCAGTACATTCTATAATAATTTCAATGATTTTTTTTGGAGAAATATATTTTGATGTTTTCCAGTAACATTTACAATTTATTTATTTCATATTTTAGTTAACTGACAAGCTTCCTTGAGTGTTGATTTAGATTATTCTTGTATGTATTTATGATGGGCAGAAAAGTTTGTGCTAATCACCCAGATAGCTTTTGTTACATGTGTGGAAAATTTACGTCAAAAGATCAAAAATAAGCTTACAAAGAAATTTTTGAAATGCTTACAAGCTCTACTTTTGGATGCAAAGTTGGGGACCAAGATAAACTATGGGTGCCTCATGTTTGTTGCAAAAACTACTACATAGCACTAACCCAATGGCTAAATGGTAAACGGAAAAGTATGCCATTTGCAGTACCAATGATATGGTATGAACCAACAAACCACTATACCAATTATTATTTCTGCTTAACTAACATCACAGGTTCTCTAAGAAGAACAAATCCAAGATTGTTTATCCAGATTGCCGTTCAGCTTTAAAACCAATTGCTCATGCTGCTGAAAATATTTCAGTTCCAGAACCGCTCTCATCTTTTGACAAAGATAGTTTAAGTGAAGAAAGTATTGCATCTACTTCAATTGAAGGCATGCTGAGTGATACAGCAGATCACTGTGGTGGACCAGGATCTTCAAAAAAATTTCCTCAATTATTAAGTCAACTTGAGTTAAATGATTTAGTTAGAGACTTGGGTTTAACAAAAGAAAAATCAGAACTACTAGACTTCATGTTGAAACAATGAAATCTTTTACACAATGATGTAAAATGCTCAAAAACAGCATACAGAATTGCATTAATTTTTTATGGAGAAAGACGGTATTTGTTTTTGTTATGATGTTGAAGGACTCCTGCATGAGATAGGGTATGGCCATAAACCTGAAGAATGAAGACTCTCCATAGATTCCAGCAAAGCAAGCCTAAAAGCTGTTTTGCTGCATAATGGCAATCAAAAACCTTCAATACTACTAGCACATGCTGTAGGATTAAAGGAAACTTATGGATCAATGGATAAAATTTTGCACTTGATTAAATATTCTGAGCACAAGTGGAATATATGCAGGGACTTGAAAGTTATTGGTTTGCTTCTTGGGTTGCAATGGGGTATACAAAGCATCAGTGCTGTTTGTGCCTTTGGAACAGCAGAGATGACAAGTATCACTATGATCAAAATGAGTGGCCAAAGGGAAGTGATTTCACTTCAGGGATACATTCAATATATCCCTTTGGTTAACCCTCAGAAAATTTACCTTCCTCCCTTGCACA
>NC_142940.1:25462979-25510479 GCF_046866305.1 Octopus bimaculoides
GGATAGCTGTGTGAAAAAGTGCCACACCCTAGCGGTTGAGGGAACCTGTGGAAGAAGTAGACCCAGGAAGACCTGGGATGAGCTGATGAAGTACGACCTTTGAACTTTAAGCTTCACCGAGGCAATGACTAGTGACCGGGACCGTTGGACATATGCAGTACGTGAGAAGACCCAGCAAGCCAAGTGAGAGCATAATCTGTGGCCTCTGCCAGAAGTGTAGCCAGCTCACTTATTCGTATCTTTACTTCATTGGACACTAAACTCTGCTTGCAAAAACCTGTTGAAGCAAGTAAATTTGAAATCGAAATCGAACCAAATTCGACAACTGATGCCCATGACGACCTCTCCTTCATTGGACACTAAAGTCTGCTTGCGAAGACCTGTTGAGGCAAGTGAAATCGAAACCATAATTGAACCATGTTCGATGACTGACACCTGTGTCTGTGGAGTACTACTAACAGCACTGTCTGAGCGTGATCATTGCCAGAGCAGCTGTCTGGCTTCCGTGCTAGTGGCCCGTAAATAGCACCATTTGAGCGTGATCATTACCAGCGTCGCCTTACTGGCACTTGTGCCAGTGACACATAAGAAAATCATTCGAGCGAGGTCGTTGCCAGTGCTGCTGGACTGACACCTGTGCAGGTGGCACGTAAAAAACACTATTTTGAGCATGGCCGTTGCCAGTACCGCGTGACTGGCCCTCGTGCAGGTGGCACATAAGAGCACCTACTACACTCTCGGAGTGGTTGGTGTTAGGAAAGGCATCCAGCTGTAGAAACTCTGCCAGATCAGATTGGAGCCTGGTGCAGCCATCCAGTTCGCCAGTCCTCAGTCAAATCGTCCAACCCATGCTAGCATAGAAAGCGGACGTTAAACGATGATGATGATATATATATATATATATATGTATATATTAGAAGGTTTGGAGGTGATGTACAGATATTATATATATATATATATATATATATATATAAATTAAATTTAAAATTATAATACAGGGTATCTAAGAGATACCACCACGCTGAAAAATAGCAGTCAAATTCTGACTCTAAAACCACAATAAATGTCCACATAGCACGAGTAGCGAAGACGAAGACCAAATAAACCAGTAAAAATAAGATAATTCCTGATCCAGGATTTCTGGCTTTGCATAAATAATAATGCTTTGCCTTCATCGGTGGAATATACTCAAGTACATAAATACAAATACATGCATATAAACAGTATACTTACATATACGGACGTATACATACATATATATGCACGTATGCACACGACTAGCCTAAATAGCCCGCCTAAAATCTCGTGTGATCCGGACAGAATATCAGCGCAGTAAATACACTGACAAAACTAATTTATATAAATAAGGATAAGATCGATATTTAAAATATTTTAAATATCGATCTTATCCTTATTTATATAAATATATATATATATATATATATATTAATAAAATACAGGGTAGCAAAGAAAATTTTAGAAATTTTATTTTACCACCAGTGGTCTAGCGAGGGTAAAAACGGTCAATAGACTATGTATTATTCATTTAAAATACAGAGATGCCTGTAATAGGACATCTAACCCGCTAGAAATAGCAGCAAGACTACATACCACAAAAAGTAGGGATAGCAATAGCTATCGAAATTAAATGAATATATATATATATATATATATATATGCACACACACACACACACGATGGCCTTCTTTTAGTTTACGTCTAACAAATCCAATCATAAGGCTTTGGCGAGGCTATAGTAGAAGACATCTGCCCAAGGTGCCACAGGGTGGGACTGTACCTGGAACCATGTGGTTGGGAAGCAAGCTTTTTACCACACAGACATGGCTGTACATATCTATCTATCTATCTATCTATCTATCTATATCATATACATACTTTCAATACTGCTAGCATAGATGAAAAAGTTGGGCTTGGTTTTGGCTTCTGTTTTTGAAATATGCCAAGGTTTCAATTTTGACCCACCTATCTGTATTGTTCTTTCTCTAGTAATCCTGTACCAATTCTAAAGCAATCTTTGCCCTTCATAACTTTGTGGTTGCATTCCTTTGCCACTTTATCAATGCTTGTATTACACCAGCTCCTCTGCATCATAGTCCCTCAGTACAATGTCCTCTCTTTTTCACTTTCTCCAGATATTATTTGTTGCACTTCAATATGCAGGCTAACACAGTTATATAACTGGTCCTCCCTCCTTTATATTACTTGCATGACATAGCTGTCAGTTGTTTATATTACACACCTAGTACTTGTCTTTCCTACTCTCTTCATCGTTTACTTATTGTTTGTCAATGATGTTCTATAGATCCACCAGATAGAGCAGTTTCCATTCTTTTATATACTTCACAATTTAGTGATAAGGATCATCTCCAAATTAAGGCAAAGATACTTGCTATAATATCTAATATAAATGTCAGAGTTTGTATCACCACCCAGTAGGGTGTGCAGCTGTGAGATGATAGGAGGGGGAAAAAGTTTAAAAAGAGAAAATAGGGAAAAATATGAGATGATGTTTCATTAATTTAAAGTTCAAATAAAATGGACACTTCTTTCCAAGTGTGTGTGTTATTTGTTCATTTATTTCTTTTCTCTTTTGTCTTAATTTAACCTTAACATCAAAAATTGTATTTCTTGTTTTCCATCATGATTTAGTAGTTTAATCTAAATGTTGGAAAGGGGAAATATTAAACTCGTAGCAAAGTTAACATTTTCCAGTCTGTGTTTTTGTACTTATTTCGTCATTACTACATAGCAACAAACACAGAAAAGAGGTTTTGTTCCTATAATTCTTGAGTTATTTTTTTTATAACTGTTTTATAATTTTTCTCCTAACTGTGTTGTGCAGCGTTAAGTCATATGCAATGGTAGTAACATGTTATTGTTTACATTCAGAAGCTTTATTCTACAGACAAACCAAGCTGTTACCTTGAAATAGTAATCCAGACCCAAACCTCTGCAAGTTTGCAATACTATTAGTATAACAACAGTATATCACAAATTGATTTTTTTGGTTAGTCTTGATATTTGTGTAGTTGTTTATTTGATCTGCATGTGCTGATGTACTCTGTTCACCCTTAACTCTTTTGATAGCAACCTGCCCAAGACTACCCTGATTCTATGATACAAACTCCCTGTTTTAAAATTATCTAAATTAAAAACTTCAATCAAAATTTCATATTAACCCTTTTAAAACGGTTGACATAAATTTGCGCACACAATGTACATGTTTTAAATCGGTCGACATAATTATATGCTGCCTGATGTAGAACCTGTCACCTGAATTAACACTGGTCCATCTGCCAACTGATTGACCGATTAGATGTTTCTTCATGTAAATATTTACAACCTGATAGGCTGGTCCTGCCACTCTGGCTCTGTCAACTTCGTCGTCGCATCCTATTTCATCAAATTTACGGCCGTCACATCCTACCACTCTGACTTCGTCAACTTCGTCATTGTGTCTTGTATCATCAAATTTATGGTCATTGCGCCATGCTCCACCACCCCACCAGTTGTTTCTTCCAGTTTGGGTGATAATTCGGAGAGTGAGTATTTCCCTTGTTTCACAATCCAATGAGTCTGATAGCGAATCAAAGGTACAGGTGGGTTGCAGTGAATGGCTCTGGATAACAAAATGTCATGTGGCGAGTGAGAGACAATTTTGTCCAATGGCATGAGTTTACTTGTACACCTGGCATAAAGGCAAACCTTAAACATGGAAATTCGCCATTGAAAATCTTCCACAAGTTTTTGACGGATGAACTGTTCCAATATATAGAAGACGAAACAAATGACTATGTTGAAAACCATCCGCAGCATATCAGGCTTGAGCATGGTGGTAATTGGTTTCCAACCATGGGACAAAATCAAAGTTCTGCTTCCCTGCTGATACTGATAGGCATCGTGATGAACTGAGCCTTGTGTCACATTAGAATCGGGATCCTGCCACGTTGACACCTTTCTTTTTGGAAATGATGCCATGTGATCAATATTTTGGTGCTTCTTTGAAATCTACATTTCAACTCAGGCGAGAACCAGGACAACAGGCTGCACAAAATACAGCTGAAAATTTCAGAACGGCATATGTCCTCACACTGGACATTTGTGCAGACAAGAGTTTGTGGAAATTCAAGGGAAGGTTCCGATTCAAACATTACAACCCAACCAAACGTCCCTGCTTTGGAGTCAAGGTTTATAAAGTATGCCAGTCAACTATCAGAGCCTGTGGCTACATGAGGAATTAGAAAATCTACGCTGGTTAGGACAGATTGGATCTTCCAGCATGTACTCTAGCATCAACTGATGTCGTGTTGTCACTGAATGAAATCTTGTTTGACAAAGGCTACAGTATTTATATGGACAACTGGTTTTCCAGTCCAGACCTCTTCCTGCAGCTGCAGGCAAAGAGGACTAATTCCTATGGGACAGTGAGGATGCGCAGGAAAAATATACTGCCCAATCATCAGAAAATAAAACTTCAAAAGGGGGAAACAATGTACCGATGCACCGATAGTGACATTCTCACTCTAGTGTGGCGTGACAAAAAAAATGACTGCATGTTATCCATAATGCATTCTGCAAGCATGAAGGTACACTAGGGAACAAGATGCAGATGGCAATGCCATAATGAAACCGAGTATAGTTGTTTCATACAATGAAGGGATGGGCAGGGTTGATTGCTCAGGTCATATTATCACTGGCAGACTCACTCCAACTATATATTTTCATGTTTTATCAGTTTCTACAAATTGGATGAAAGAATAATCAGTCATCCTGACTAACATTATTAATAATTTCAGTAGTGATAATGTATCAACATGCAGTGTTGAGGATCTCTTTATATAAGATATTTCATAATAGAAAGCTGTTAAGTGAGGCACATCACAAACATGTACAAGGGTTTACAGTAAACAAATTCTGGCAAACATAAATTTTAGTGACAAGGTCTAGAATCAATTTAAATTTTTGGAAAAGCCATGCTCTTCAAGTACACAGTTCAATCACCTCGACTTCTCTTTCAATATTTGAGTACCTTTTTCAGTTGTAGTTTATGCGATTATGATACAGGATGTCTGATTTATGAAAGTATCACTGACATAGCTTTGTCACTTGCATTAGAGGTAAGGTAACATCTTTTTTTCAACATCGTAAGTTTGGACTACTGGCTTTGATACTAACATCAGCATTATATACACAAATACTTTTTGTTTTTGGACTTCTCATAAAAATGGGACATCACATTTACGGAGTAATGAATGCAGTGGTATTCACTTGGAATAATGATTGATAAATCATGGAAAGAGCTTAACTAGTCTGAGAAAAGATTCTAATGTTCTCGTAAATTTTACTACTAAATGATTATCTCATGATATTTTCTAGCTTTGTCCTTCTCTGTATCCCCCAATTCATCAGTCTTTAACATAGATTTAACTATAATGATCTGTATGTCTGCTGATCCCAGCCTTTTTCTCTTGTTATTTACCTTGGTATGCAAATTTTCATGAGTAAGATCTTGACAAACAGTAATGTTTTCAATGTCATACAGCCTTCATTTCAATAGCTCTCTGAAATCTAATGTTAGCTGTTTTAATTCTATATGGAAGACCCACAAGTGTACATACCAGAGTTACCTCTCTTGCTTCAGAATACTTTTCTGTCTCGTGATATATCCTCAGTAAGATCAAGTTAACAAAATAATACAGACAAGAAACAGAATACAAAATAGATTCAGTATTTAGAGTTGGATAAGAATTTGAATAAGTTCTTTCATTTATACCTACTTTAGCCTCTCTTTATTCTGAGATTGCCATCTGATTTTCAGGAACTTTTAAAAAAGCTTCATTTAATTTCCTCACTTTCTCTATGATTAATTATTTAATGTCTCCTGGTAATGATCTTGCCTCAAAATGAAAATAAAATAACCTGACATTTTTTTTAAAGAGAATGCTAACCTTAAAACCTCTTAATCTTCCAAACTCTCTTGGAACTTTAATCTTATGAATTAAAGCTGAGCTAGTAACATCCAGCATTTGTTTACCAAGCAAGCCGTGTTTTGTTTTTGTTTTATTTAGCAACATTTGCGTTCACAACCACTTTTCTCTTACCATTAATACATCTTCAAACCTTCCTAAAATTTCTGTCATACATCAGATTGCTTTAGTTTGGCATCTCACTTTATTAATGTTGTTTCATTCACACTCATTCACTTTTTAGTATTATACCAGGCTGAGTAAAAAGTAAACAATGGTCTGAAACATAAAATCCATCACAATATATTTCCACAATGTAGAAGTTTTATTCATCAAAGTAATTTTATTCATTACAATCAACACATTTTTGCCAACAAGTTACAAATTTGTTTATTCCACTAACATAAAAATCTGGAGTTCTGGCGCTGATGAACTCTTTGGATACACTTTTAGCATCAGTTTGATTTTTGAACTCCCTTTCTTGCAGGAAACCATCAGTGGTAGTCAGTAGGAGAAAGGTCTGGGGAATAAGGTGGTTGGGGAAGAAGTTTGTAGCAAAGTTCCCTCAACTTCTGGAGCATCATTAGTGAAACGTGTGGTCGAGTATTGTCTTGAGTATTGGCCCTTTTCTGTTGACCAGTCAGGGATGGAGGAGTAGTAGATTTTCATTCATTTTGGCAATTTCATGGAAATATGTTTCTGCAGTAATGGTTTCTCCAGGTTTTAAGAAGTTATAGTGGATGAGTCTTGCAGTACACCACCAAACAGTCACCATAACCTTCTTTTTGAAGAATTCGGGATTAGGGAAGGTTTTTGGCACTCCATTTTGGTCCTACCATTGTGAAGAATGTTTTCTATTATTGTACAGAATCCACTTTTCATTGCCAGTTACAATACGGTCAAGAAATGGATCAGTCTGGTTACAAAGCAGAAGTGATGAGCAAATTTCATATCTGCACATTTTCTGATTTTCATTCAAGTCATGTGGTACCCATTTGTCGAGCATTTTTGATTTTCTGATCACATGCAAATGGTTACAGGCAGATTTCTGGCTAACTTGAGGTTCTTTTGCCAGTTCTTGAGTGGTTTTACGTGGATCTTTCTTGACAGTCTTTAATTGACCATCATCAATGACAGATGGGTGTCCACTATGCTCACAATCTTCAAAGCTCAGGTCTCCACTGCGAAATTGTTTAAACCATTTTTGAGCTGACAACTCACTGGTCATTTCCTCACCAAACATTTCATTGATATCACGAGCAGTTTCAGCTGTTTTACGTCCTTTTTTGAAGCTGAATAGCAAAATTGCTCGAATATCGTGCTTTGACAGTTCTATTTCAGATGATTGTAACAATGGTGAAAAAAATATCAATGTTAATTTATTGATGCTTTTGGGTAAGTCTGTGTCTATATTATCAGACAGTTATAAAAAAAAAAATGTTTAAAAAAAATTCAAAACTCTACAAAGATCTGGTACAAATTCTTCATGGTCCAAAATGTTGCTTACTTCTTACTCAACCTGATAGTTACCTGACTGCTAACATCAATTTTCATTTTAATGCTACATCATTGAGTTTTACATTAATCATTTTAGATTTTTTGCATGAATTTTCTTAAATACTAAAAAGATTTTCCTTTTTTATTTTTCCAGTTTCTTTGTAAGTTTGTATGCTCCATTAAAGTGATTGTTCCTACTCCCCCCATCCCCAATGCAAAACATCTGGACACTACTTGCTTATATCCACAAAAGTGACATTTTCTAGTCAAATTTATACTTGTTTCTATCAACGTGACATGATGATTTAATCAAGATAATTTTCATTATTTTTTTCTGTTTCAATCATCTTGAATTTAAAAATCATTTCAATCATTTACGTCAGGTTTAAAGTTTGAAGATAATTTCCCCACTTCTTTCCACCAGTTGTGGGAAACCAAGGAAAAGAATGATTATAGATGCTTAGATGCTGCTCTTCTTTCTCTCACTAGTAAAAAAAAGGGTGGGGGTGTGATAAGAGTCTATAACATAAACCACAGGTCTTATACTGCTATAATTTATTGTTTTAACTTCCAAGGGTCTCACCATTTTAGAAACTGTTCATGCAGCCATTGCACTTATTTTAAGTATAAACAAATCTGTTGTTTATTTTATATTATTAGTGTCCAAAGTTTTCATTCTTGCAGTAGCAACAAAACATCTCCACCAACCCAGTATTATATCTGGATGATTGAGTTAAAGGCCGTTACTATTATTATTAACTAGCAATGTTTTTGTCATGTAATGAATTTATCGAAACAGAATTGTAATCACATGTAATTCATTATATAGAAACATTTCATTTAACTCTAGGGTCAAGCTACTGCATCAAATTGGTAACCATTTCAAAAAGACTCAATCACATGCAATCACATCAACATAACATCAGCATCACAATAAGGCATAACTACAGAGTTGTACCCCCCCCCGACTTTGGAAGGTCATAACTTTCAGAAAAATGAATATTTTTTAATGAAATTTTCTATGCATATATTATTTATTATGTAGATTCCGAATATACAAAAAATTTCGGTGAAAGTGTTTTGGAATGGGGGTGGGGGACAATTTTCGGAAATTCCAACAGAGTCCACTTAAATTCCTCTTTAACTTCCAGGAAAATGAATATTTTTCCGTGAAATTTTCTACAAATATACCTTGATGTGTGTACATTTCGAGCATGTAGGAATTTTGAAGGAAACAACTGCAGGTTATTTTTGAGAAGTGTTCCCCACTCGGTGGTGTTTCGGAGCAAGTTGTCCATAATCGTTTCATTTTTCTCTATTATGTGCATATGTACATCCGTAGATTTCTAATGAAGTAATACGCTGCATCTGTTCTCTTCTACTTCTCTACTAGAAACGTTTACTTTGGAATTTACTTCTATTGAGAAAAAAAAATCGTGTGCATGTTATTTTTAACATAAGTTTTCTTATGACGGCTTCTCTTTTCTGCGTATTACTTCATTAGAAATCTACGGATGCACATACGCATATAATAGAGAAAAATGAAACAATTATGGACGACTTGCTCCGAAACACCACCGAGTGGGGAACACTTCTCAAAAATAACCTGCAGTTGTTTCCTTCAAAATACCTACATGCTCGAAATGTACATACATCAAGGTATATTTGTAGAAAATTTCACGGAAAAATATTCATTTTCCTGGAAGTTAAGAGGAATTTAAGTGGACTCTGTTGGAATTTCCGAAAATTGTCCCCCACCCCCATTCCAAAACACTTTCACCGAAATTTTTTGTATATTCGGAATCTACATAATAAATAATATATGCATAGAAAATTTCATTAAAAAATATTCGTTTTTCTGAAAGTTAGGACCTTCCAAAGTCGTGGGGGTACAACTCTGTAGTTATGCCTCGCAATAAGAAGCTATTATTATTTTTCTTTATTTTATTTTATTTTTTTGTTTTTGATTTTTAAATTAAGAAACAGAAATTCAGTTGATATTCATTTTAAATCAGAATAACTATTTAATATCCTGACATCATATTATTCACTCAATGTCCCATTAACCTTTGTGATACCATCTTCACACTATATTTTATGGGTAACTAGGTTAAATATAGTTTGACAACACTAATTTAATATATCTGAATTTAGATTCTAGCACCGTTGAATAGGTTATTACATTATTTAAAAAAAAAAATTTTTTGTGGACTGGCATTGTATGAAGCAGGAGATACTTCTTCCTCTGCTTAATGTTCCAAATAAAATAAAAGCAGTAGTTTTATAAGTCACTCTGGCTTGTTCTGACATTTTGTTTTAATTTACTTTCACTCAAAGAAGTAGGAGGAATAAGATGAGAGACAGTTCTTATGACCTTTGAAGTAGTCCCATTCTAGTAACATTGATGTAGATGGTGTTCACTTTTAACCTCTATAAGTTGACATCTACAAAGAAAATATCATTCAAGATAACTCTGTAGGCAATATTCCTTAATTGGAGGTCCAATGCAGAAAGCTCCTTTCCAATGCGTGAATCTTGGAACGAGATGTTGAGAAGCTATGCTTCCTAATCAGTGGAGCATTTATCAATATTGTGAAGGGTTCTTTGGAGATTTAAGACAAGCTTCAAATATAATGAACGTTAAATGTATCTTACACAAGATAATAGACATAATAATAGTTATATCATAGAATTATTCATTTTCATTCAATAATATTTACAGTTAAAAGATAGTATTTGAATGAAACAAAAAAAAAAAGAATGAAAGAAAGGGAAAGAAGAAAAAGGAAAAAGAGAATTAAGCAATGAAAGAAAAAGAGATGGGGCATGACTTTTATTTAATTTAATGATATTTCTAATTGTTGTAACTCTCTAACTGATTGTGCTAACATTTCTATTTGATTTTTTGATTGTTTGTAGCCCTCTAAATGATGATACCAAGATTCCTCTCAGCAACAGTAACATCCTTCTTCGAGGTTGTGTTTTACAGAATACAGATTTTGTGGACGGATTAGTAATATATGCAGGTCAGTGGATGTTTTTTTCCGTTCTTAAGTTGTATTTAATTACAAGCAAAATATTGGTTTCAAATTTTGGCACAAAACCAGCAATACCAGAGGAGGGGCTAAGTCAATTAAATCGACCTCAGTGCTCAATTGTTACTTATTTTATCATCTCTAAAAGAATGAAAGGTAAAGTGAACTGTGGTGGCATTTGAACCCGAAACATAAAGACATACATTGCAGCCAAATCTTCCTTAAATCCTATTGACCCATTTCAAATATAGACAAATTCTAAGACTGCTATCAAGAGATCACCATTATATCTGTATGCTCCCACCTAGGCATGGTTTAATTTTATGGAAGACCAGCGGTTGCCTATACAGGCAAGTCTCTCCTTTCAGCACTATCAACGTTGTCCATGGGAAAGCAAATCCAGCCAAAACGGCTTGGCATCAGTGGTGCTGCAGGTGTTGCTGCTAAAATGCAAAGTTCTGGACAGTTCTGCTCATTTACTGCTCTTGATGGTTTTCTTAAAAAGAAGAATATTTGAGACAATATAATCCCTGATTTTTAAATAGATTGAATGGCCATGGCTGAAATGCTTAAGCAGTATCATTTTCCATTGTGTCATCAGTTAAGAAGTTTCCGTCCCGGCCATATGGTTTTGGGTTCAGTTCCACTGTATGGCACCTTGGGCAAGTGTCTTCTACTGTAGCTGAAGGCTAGCTAAAGCTTTGTGAGTGGATTTGTTGGATCAAAACTGAAAGATGTCCATTATATATATGCATATGTATGTGTGCTTGTGTCTCCTTGCCTTGACATTGTGTGATTATTGTAATGAATCTCATTCATTTTCAATATTCCATGGAGACATGTCTGGTTATAGGAAATATTGCCTTACCTGGAAACAGTTAAGGGTTGGTGACAGGAGGGGTATCTGGCTGTAGAAAGTCTGTCTCAATAAACTCCATCTGACCGGTGCAAACATGGAAAAGTGGATGTTAAAATGATGATGATGGTGACTATTGTTACAAACAGCAATGCTGATCTTTACAAAAGTGTGGTTATGTGCTTATACATATATGTGTGAGGGTGGGTGTGTAATGTACATATATATGTATTTATGTATGTGTGTGTGTCTTTGTGTCTGTGTTTGTCCCCACATCCCTGTAACTTAGTAGTTTGACAAAAGAGATGAATAAAACAAATACCAGGCTTAAAAAAATAAGTACTGGGTTTGATTCGCCAAGGCAATACCCCAGCATGGCTGCAGTCTAATAAAGAAAACAAGTAAAAGATAAAAAAAATATATGAACCATTTAGCATTTAAACTGGCTACATCCAGCTCAAATATTCTATTTGTTTTATGTTCGAGCTGGCTGGGTCTAGCTTCTCACACTTACCCTGCAATATCATTCTAAAAATAAAGAGTCGCATCATTGAAATCTCAGTGTCACAGAATAATGCATAATTAATCCAAAACAGTGTGAATAAATAAGGATTACATTTGACAGAGTAATATAAATGCTAAAGAGTTAAAGGGACCTGAGTCAGGCAAAGTTGACCTCAATACGATTTGAACAGAGTGTACAAAGCTGGAACAACTAGCATAAACAATTCTACCACTTCACCTTCTGTGTGTGTGTGTGTGTGTGTACACGCATGCACACACACACACACACACACACACACACAGGTGTGTCTATGTGATAAGAAGCATGCTTCCCAGCCACATGGTTCCAGGTTCAGTCCCACTATGGTACCTTTGGCAAGTGTCTTCTACTATAATCTCGCACCAATCAAAGCCTAGTGTGTGGATTTGGTTGACAGAAACTGAAAGAAGCCCATATATGTATCTATATATATAAAAGGCAGGATGTGTGTGTGTGTACGTGACTGTAATTTATGTACGTCCACAAATTAGCACGCATGTCACTCCAATTTTAGGGGGACATTTGTCATGACCCTAGCTGCATTTTCGTCAACTTATTTTTCCCATAGGCACCAGCGAATAGCAGTAAATTTTCCACCAAAACTTCTAACAAATTTCAAATCGGAGAAAATCACCATTGTTTACAACAGAAGTTAAGTCCCCTTCTAGCGACGAGCAAGTTTTTAAGACTTTTGTTGTTTTTTTTCCATCGATGAAAAAGTGTTTTGTTGATATACGGGCAACACACATGCACACAACGGACATGTATACGTACAAAAAATATATATGAAATTGGTGTACATACGTGCATGTGTGTGTGTGTTGCCTATATATATATATATATATATATATATATACACACACACACACACACATATACTTAAGACTTAGTTGTGATCTGAACATAACTGCTTCTGACACAGAGAATCGGGAGCCCTTTTGGGCATTCTATTTTCCTTGCTGGAAGGGTTCCCAACCCATGGGCAAAGAGGGGTTAGATGATGGGGGTGGTGCTTTCAAAGGGCTGGCATGTGTAACCTGATCACCTCTGCCGATCAAACTCCCAACCTATGCGCTCCTGTCGCGACACTGATTCTGCCCAAATTTGATGTCGATGTTACTTAGTTTGGTTTGAAATAAAGAACTTGATTAGCTTAATAATCCCAACTTAATCCCTGGCAAAGCTGGGCTATACTGCTAGTATATGCCTATATAAGTGTGACTTTGTGTCTGTGTTTGTCCTTCACCACCTCTTGACAACTGGTGTTGTTGTGTTTATGTCCCTGTAGCTGTTCAGCAATAAAGAACAATAGAATAAGTACTGGGTTTTAAAATAGGAAGTACTGGGGTTGATTCATTCAGCTAGAAATTATTCAAGGTGGTACTCCAGCATGGCCGCAGCCTAATGGATGAAACAAATAAAATAAAAAAGATAAACGACACATACACACAATATATAGCATATGCAATAAGCAGCCTGTCCATGTACTGTTTCATTTTACATTTACTTAGGAAAGTTTCTGCAATTTCTATGCTTTAAACAGTGGACATCGTGGTTGTGTATAGAAAGAAATAACACTCTTATTGTAATTCTCTAAACCTGAACTGTTTACCCTAACCTTAACTCTAAACTGAAATATAGTTTGTTTCTTTCTGCTGTTTTTGTTTTTTCTTGCCTTTTTATTTGTGGGATTGCTGTCTTCTATGCTCAATACATTTAATTATATATAATAATTTCTGAAAATGTTGAAAATCAAAAAGTTAATGCTGGTTATGTATTCTAAAATGTAAAGTTTAAGAGCTGTAATTAATCTCTGAAAAATACAATCAGTTTCTTTTTTTCCTTTTATCAGAATCCTAAAGAAAATATCCTTCATATAATAGAAAATAGAAATATTTGGGCAGGTGGTCTTCATATTGTACTGCTATGCAAATATATAATTTCAATTTAATATTTACTTGAAATATATATATAATTTGGTATAGATGTGGTTGTTACTAAGAATGTCACTTTGTAACCATGGCCTGTTAAATTCATTCCAGTCAAACCATTGTTGAAAATAAAGCCTTTTATTGTAATGTCATTTGCAGGACTACATGAAAGGTGAAATCAAATTTAATCAAAAATAGGTTGTTTTCCCAGTCAAAAAGTGAAGTGTTTCCTTTGAAAATTAAGCAAACAAGGAAGGAAAGTAAATAGTTGAGTGTAAAATACCAGCCAGTTACTATAAAATGTCTAGTGTAATTTTATCATTATTGAAGTTGGATTCACTTAATATTTTAATTAAATTCTGTTTTTACAGCAAAGCATGGCTGTTATCTACACTGATGTATTGAATGTTAATAGATGAGAGTTAGAATGACTAACAGTACAGGGTGTTTGGGCTAAATTGGACAGTTTGCTTAAAAGGAAAAGAATATCCCATCTATAAATAAAAGTATTTTTTTAAAATCATAAAGTATCAAATAGATTATGGTTGGGAGATAACAATTTACTCAAAGAAGCTGCACTCAGCTTCTACCACAGCTTCAAGACAGCTCCAGAACCTGGTGTGTATGTTCCTCACTGTGTCCCTAGGAAGATCTTCAAACACCTCCTTTATCTTGGCCACCAGCTCAGTCTTGGTGTCACAGCAGAGCAGTTGTCTTTATCAATTATATCTCACAAATAATAATCTATGGGATTACAGTCAGGGGAATTAGGAGGCCTGAAATTGGGGCTAGTGAATTCATAGAAATTCTCTGATGACCACTTCTAACTCTTTCCAGTAGTATGGCAAAAATCTAAATTTTGCTGCTACACATATGGCCTTCCAGCAGCAACCCTCTCCAACCAGGGTTTGACCACAGTCTGTGGGAGCTTCGCATAGCCATTTGAATTGAGCCTATGGCTTTGTTCAAAGATGTGAGGCAGCACGATGTCACCCTCATAGCAGACACACTCTAAAACCACCACCCTCCTGCTGACCATGGCTTTGTAGCCTCCCTTGCTGTTGTCCATATCATGTTTTACAGTCTTTACAGTGTTCATGGAGCATTCAACAGCAGTCATGATGCTAGCATTTTCATACATGGATGATACAACACTGGTGGAAGAAAAGGAGGAATTTACTCTCAGTTTAAGGATTTGGTCTTAGTTGGATGTGCAATGTCAATGTACATATGCAACAGAGCACTAGTAACTCACTTTTTCAGGTGACAATGGCCATGAATTCATCTCCATCATTGCTTGAAAGCAAAGAACACTTTCGATATATGTATATACCGGTTGGTGATGCCACATAAAAAAACACTCGTGTTGTGCCATGTTAAAAGCACTGGTGATGGTGTCACGTAAGAAGCACCCAGCACACTTGGTGGAGTAGTTGGCATTAGGAAGGACATCCAGCCATAGAAACCATGCCAGAACAGACAATGGGGCTTTGTGCAGGTCCCAGCCTTACCAACTCCAGTCAAACTGTCCAACCCATACCAGTGTGGAAAATGGACATTAAATGATGATGACGATGATAATCATGATGATGATGATGATGATTATCATCATGATGATGATCATCATCATCTATTAAGTACACATAAATCTGTGTGTATGTATCTATGCATATATCAACATATTGATGTCCACTTTTTTAAGCTTGCATGGGTTGTATGGAGTTCATGAGTGAGTGTGTGTGTGTCTCTTTGTCTTGACATTGTGTGACAGTTGTAAACAAGTTTCAGCTCCATACAAGTGGTGAGCTTTTTTTCCAGTCTTCATCACAAACATCTCTAGTCACAGGGAAATATTACTTTGGTTGAAAACGAATGAATTTTGACAATGGAAAAGACATCTAACCATCGAAAATCTGTCAACAAATTCAATCTGACAAATGCAAACATGGAAATTTGATCATTTATATGATGATAAATGCATACATACATACACGCACGCACGCACGCACGCACGCACGCGCGCGCGTGTGTGTGTATTTCAGCAATTTTAAAATTTCAAGTTATATGTATGTATATTGAATGTGTTCTTTGTGAATATGTATATTTTGGGTATAGTATTTTTTTGTTGTTGATCAAACTGTTCTGTGTTGTAGGTCATGACACAAAAGCTATGCTCAATAACAGAGGACCCAGATACAAGAGAAGCAAACTGGAATGTAAAATAAACCGGGATATTGTTTGGTGTGCCCTACTGTTGATTTTTCTCTGTGTCTTCTGTGCAGCTGGTAAGTGTTGCATTATGCATTTCTACAAGGTCATTCTTTAAACCAGCACTGAACAACTATTTAAAAGTCATTCCAGCCATGACTATGCCATTTTAAAAATTTTGTTAGGCTTAGTTTATTCCAAACTAGATTATCTTTTATGGCCTTGATTAAGATGTAGGGTGTGGTTCAAGTCTCATTTGACCTGCTATTTCTAGTTGGTTAACCAACAGCATACAAGTATTTTTTGTTGTCTCATATCAAAGTGTTTTTTTACAAATTATGATTATTAAAACTTCTGGCTGTTATTAAAAATTCGTAATAAGGATTCAAATCTTTTTTAGGGTAAGTGGGTGTAGTCAGTTTAATTGTCTCCAGTATTTAACAGGTACTTACTTATTTAAGCTAAGGATTGGATGATAAATCACATTCCCACGTTATTTGACCTCAAAATGTAGAAGATGTAACATAATTTCTCTGTCTCATTACTGATTCTGTCTTCCACAATAAGGAAATGGTTAAAGATTTTTATCAAATAATATTAATAATAATAACTAGCAGGTCTCATGGAAATTCCACTTTTTCTTTTTTGAAGCATTAACTTATAGATCTCCATTGCATTATTTATTATGTTAAAGATTTTCATTATGTCTGGTTTTGTTCCATAGCTAATTAAGCTTCTTAAAAATATAACACTTGAATTTATGTGAAGCTGAATAATAATAATATAAATAAACACAATATTTTTTGTTATTCAGGCTTAAAGTCTAGAGTATTTGGGGGGAAAGAACATAGGAACTGATGAATTTAATAGTTTTTGGAACTGATTTTACGAGAACTCAACATGGCACCATTGAAGTTTCACTAGAAGAAATTAAAAGAAAGTAGAATATGAAATTAGAAATTAATAACATTAAAATTTTTTTAAAGATCAATATGATGCAAAAGGAAACTAAACATTTATCAATTGAAACTTAAGTAGATTTTTATTGATTAGGGAATATGGTAATGTGGTTAAGAAGTTCACTTCCAGTCATGTGATTTCAGTTCAATCCCACTGCACAGTCCTTTGTATGTCTTCTGCTATAGCCCCGAGCTGACAAATACCTTTTTGGTGGACAGGAACTGCAGTTAATCCATTGTGTGTGAATGTTGATAGTCCTCACTTGTCGTTGCTTGAGTGAAACAATGATACTGTTGACATTCCTTGTTGATGTTATGAGTGATTTCCCTGTACTTTCAAAGATATCTGGAATAAAGATATGTTCTTGAAATACAGTTCTATATTTAAGAGATGAGGAATTATGTACATTATTTACATTTGACGGATATACCCTCCAGCCTTCTTCAGGTGTCTTGGGGAAATTTCGAACCTGGGTTCCCATTCCTAAGGTATTCTTCGATGTTGTTGTTATTAATATTATTATTATTATTTTATGTTTGACTTTTGTTTTGCATTTGTACAAGTTGGATCCAAATCTCACCCAGAGACCTCAAGAGACAACAAGTTAGAAGTTCATGTAGGTGTTATGCCTAGGGTACCATATATTTGGATTTGTACAGTTTTGTTCTAGTGAATGTTTAAGCAACCATAAGAAAATTATGTGTTTGTTTTAAAATTTGAGATCACATAGACAGTATTTTACGTAGGATATGGGCAGTTCCCATGAGCACTATCTTTTGAACTTCAGCCATTTTGGGGTTTCCTGGTATCTGAGCTAGGTAGTAATCAGCCCGTTTCGCTGTCATTCCCAGGGCACCTATGACAATAGGTATTGTTTTCGTCTTCAGATTCCACATTTTGCTAATTTCTGTTTCAAGATCTTTATATTTGCTCAGTTTTTGGTAGGTCTTGACAGATACGTTTATATCGATTGGGACAGTCATATCAATGAGGAGGCATGATTTTTGTCTGAAGTCTTTCAGTATGATGTCTGGCCTATTTGTGTCTATCTTTCTGTCAGTTTGAATGGTGAAGTTCCAGAGGAGTGCAATGTGATCATTTTCAAGTACTGGGGGTGGTTTGTGTTCCCACCAGTTTTTATCATGCGGCAAGTCCAGGTTTTTGCATATTACCCAGTGAATATATTGTGCAGCTCTATCATGCCTGTTGAGATACTCTGTAGGCGCAAGCAGACTGCACATGGAGACAACATGATCGATGGTCTCATTTTGTTGTTGGCATATACAACATAATGGGGAGCTGCCGTTCTTTAATATGTTGGCCTGGTAGTTCTTTGTAGGTAGGCATTGATCTTGGGCTGCTATGATAAACCCCTCTGTTTCTGATTTCGAGCCAGAGGCCATTAACCATTGATGGGTAAGGGCTTTGTCAATATCTGCATTATTCGCTCTCTTTGGGTATTTGCCTATTATTATTATTATTATTATTATTATTCAGGTCACTGCTTGGAATCCAACACGGAATCTTGGAGTTAGTAGCTCGTGCTCTTAACCACTATGCCATATACCCATGGGCAATTATGGAGTGAATTTTAAGGCTTATAAGTCTAATATTTTTCTATCCTTCCTTAATACCGGTTCCCATCTGCTACTCATATCTGCACTTGGTCTGCTTAGGAGGTTGTTGTGTCCTAGCATATGTGCTGCTTGTTTTAGTTTTCATATTTTCCAGTGGTGTTCTATTTCTATTATTTTAACTTCATCCCACAGGGGAAGGTGGTCTCCATTTTTCCATACATGATCAGCTATACCCGATTTATCAATATCTCTTCGTGTCACAGCTTTGTGATGTTCGTCTACCCTCATTTTGAGGGGAGCGGCATGTTTTGCCTTTGTATAACCTACCACAGCTGCATGGGATGGAGTACATGCAGTCTTTGGTCATATTCTCTTCTATTGGTGGTTTTACTCGAAGGAGATATTTGCGAAGTGTTGTATTACTGTTGAATACTGTCCTGATGTCATATGGGCCGCTTATCTTTTGTATCTCTACGGAGAGGCCTTTCACATAGAGTAGACAGACTGCACACAGTAACAACCGTTGGAAAAAACATCAACTAAATAACAAAATCGAAGACAGGTTATCTTCACTACTTACAAAAATAACCAGAGATGATGATAGAAATAGAATCCAGCAAGATCTGGAAAAGTCGTACATGAAAGAATATGAAATGGTGAAGACATGCCAGATTAAGAAGTTTATGAAACTCAAAGGTCAGAGAATGAAGACTGAAATCCGTCACCCACCCGTGAAAGCAGTAATTAATGTAACAAGGATCACTTTATGCCAATGAAGTACAGACAACTGACTCAACACTACAGTAAACTACCACACATGTACAGTCTTCCTAAGAATCACAAGGATGATATTCCATTAAGACCTATAGTGAGCTGTAGAGGTTCAGCATGTCATAAACTGAGCCGCTTCCTTGTGGATATAATCAGTCCATTAGCAGGAAAGTCAACATTGTACGTGAAGAATTCCACCCACTTCACAGAATCGATCAAGCATATTCCCATTGAATCCAACCAGATGGTGAGTCTAGATGCGATAAGTCTGTTCACCAAAGTCCCAACTGGTGAAGCACTATTGGTGATACAAGAAAAGCTAGTGACAGGCAGCCATCTAAAAGAATGCACTAGTATACCAATAAGAAACTTGATGCAAATGTTGACCTTCTGTGTAGAAACTACCTACTTCAGTATGGACACTGATATATATCGACAAGAAGAGGGTTTAGCTATAGGTTCGCCATTATCACCGATAATAGCCAATATATACATGGAATTTGGCTTTAGGATCAACACCACTAAAACCAACCCTATGGCTGCAATATGTTGATGACACCTTTATATTCTGGCCCCACCAAGAATATGTCCGAGTGCTGTTAGATCAAGTGAACTCAATAAAGCCATCCATACAGTTCATAATGGAAAAGGAAAAAGACGATCAGCTGGCATTCCTGGATTTATTAATAACATGCACCAAGTATGGATTCAGGACATCCGTATACTGCAAGCCAACCTTTACTGGATGATACCTCAATTTCAATTTCCACCATCCATACAGTGTAAAGAGGGGGATTGTTCAGTGCCTAAAGCATTGTGCAACGAATATAAGTAGCGATCATGATACACACCACGAAGCAATGATCAAGCACAATAACGATCTGTTAAGCAACAACTATCCCAAAAGTATACTAGCCACCCTAATTATGAAGAAGAGAGAGGATAAGGCCAATAAACTGTCCACAGTCTGTCTACCCTATGTGAAGGTCTCTCCGAAAAGATACAAAAGATATGCAGCCCATATGACATCAGGAAAGTATTCAACAGTAATACAGCACTTCGCAAATATCTCCTTCGAGTAAAACCACATGACCAAAGACTGCGTGTACTCCATCACATGCAGCTGTGGTAGGTTATACAAAGGTGAAACATGTCGCCCCCTCAAAATAAGGGTAGACGAACATTGCAAAGCTATGACACGAGGAGATATTGATATATCGGGCATAGCTGATCAAGTATGGAAAAATGGAGACCACCTCCCCATGTGGGATGAAGTTAAAATAATAGACAGAGAACACCACTGGAAAATACGAAAACTAAAACAAGCAGCACATGTGCTAGGACACAACAACCTCCTAAGCAGACCAAGTGCAGATATGAGTAGCATATGGGAACTGATATTAAGGAAGAATAGAAAAATATTAGATTTATAAGCCCTAAAATTCACTCCATAATTGCCCACAGGCATATGGCATAGTGGTTAAGAGCACAGGCTACTAACTCCAAGATTCCGTGTTGGATTCCAAGCAGTGACCTGAATAATAATAATAATAATAATATCTTTACATAATTATATAAGTTAAATAGGAAGTTATTTTCACAATGTTTCTTTAATTAATTAAAAAAATGTAAAAAGAGAATAAAATATTGAAACAAGATGTAAGACAAAATCAAACTTCCTCAGAATATGAACACAAGAAAGAGACAGGTTAATCTAAATATAATTCTTGTTTAACTCCTGTCACAGCTGACTGAACAAACCTATGATCAAATTCATTCCATCTATGACCATCCCATTTTTTAGAATATGTCTAGAACTACATTTGCAATATATACTTTCATTTCTTGGGATAAAGAGATCTTACTGTTATTTATAGCAGAGGCTCCCTCAGCTTGACCTAAATATAGTAAAGTATTTAGGTGTATTTTTGGCAGTTTTGAATGACCTCATTATGAGTATAGATTTATGTGTGAGTTTTGTTATAGAAATGTCTTAAATAGATATTTCCTATTTTGTATAGAGCTGTTGCATTTATTGTTGCATTTCATGACAATATACATGTTTTTCTGTCATCTCATTGTAACTTTGACCGTCCCAATTTATTTTCTGTCATATTATATCATGAACTGTAATATGATAAGTGCCCTTCTTTTAATATAGCAGGATGTAGTTTGAAGGAGATTTAGTTGTTCAGTCAAACAGAAGTTTAATTGAAATTATTCATTGGCTCATAATTGAAGATGATTGTAATAATAATTTATTACATGTTGGAGTAAGGTAATAAATTTGCAAGCATTAGAGTATAGCTAGTTGAATTTCTCCACAACATCCCTAAGAAGAAATGCAAAGTCATCTGGTTTCAGAACTCTATCAAAAGAGACAGTTAAGACTAAATATTGTGAGTGAATTAGTCATCCTTAATCTAGGCTTAATGAAAATCTCTTAAAAGAATATTTAAATACCACAATGGAAGTTTACTTTAGGGTTCATTAATCTGTGTCATTAAGAAATCAAGGGTAAGGTGCATGGATTTTGTCATTGGACTAATTGAAATTACCTAACTGAATAATTGTGTTGTCACTTTATCTTATCATTCAGTGTTTACTCTCTCTCTCTCTCTCGCCAAAACTCACTTATGTACCTGTCTAGCCATAAAAATATTTAAAGTTTCTTCTTTTCACTCGCTGTGTGAGAGCATGTATGTAATGGGGAAAAGAGGTAATTTTTGCAAGATAAGTGTCAGATTTTGATTGAGGCATAACTGGTTAAGGGCTTCTACTCAGCCAAGTAATATTCAGTCAACAATTAAGTGAAGCAAATAGTTTAATAAGTTTTTCCCTAAATAAATAGTACTGCCTCTATAGTATCTTTGAACTTTGGGGGTACAGGTACAACATGAATTTTCTGAGACCTTTGGTTTCAAAACTTTTCTAGATTCCTGATTTTCCAAACCAGGGTTGGTCATTTCTAAATTAAGCAAATATTAAATTTACTTCAATAATTAAATGAAATATATTAGTATGAATGATAGTTTATTTATACTGTACTGTGCAAAGTACCAGTAAACTAGTCTGGTGACCATGAGAGTTTAAAGTTCCTGTTTATAAATTCGTAGAAATTATAAGTGGTGCCAGACCATCAGTGTTCAAAAAGTTGGTATTGTACATGTAAACATAACACCATCACCTGGCTTGGCCAAGTGTCTGATCTGAGGATAACTTCCTCTCATCAATCATGGAGGCCCTGGAAAATGTCATCAGTGTTGTTCTTCCTCTTTTGACCAAGTCATAAGAACAAAATCAAAAAAAAAAATTTCCTGTGCATTTCATTCACCAATACAACCAATTTCTGTTTGCATAACAAAAACTTCTTGTTCGACACAAATCCAAATATTTAATGGGTGGAGTTTAGTTGACTCAGTCAACCCAAGTATACCACTGGTATTATTTTATTAATTCTAGAAGTAATAAATAAAGTTACCTTGAGCAGAACTTCAAAGTAGGTTGTACAAATATAAAACTAAATAATCAAATACATTTAGTTTGATCTTATGTGATTTCTGCCAATTTAACAAACATTGTCTTAATTCAATAATCATGAGGTTTATTAAAAAAGTCCAAGCTTTTTAAGGAGTTATATAACTGCTTAAATCTACCTATGTCAATCGTCTTGTCAAAAAGAACCACTGAAGAAAGTATTAAAGTTTAATCTACTAGCAAGAATTTATTGGGGTTTCAATGTAGTCGTGCAAGTTTACAAACTCCCTGTTCATTAATGAGCTGGATTTACTAAGTGTATGATTCAGCAAGTGTTTAGGATCTTAGTTATGGACATTACATAGTGACAGTGGCAGAAAACTATCAGTTGATGCTCCTGGTATTTAATGTGTCAGCCATGTAGGGATGTAAAAAATTGTTGGATTTCATAAAATTTAAAGCCAGGGGGATAGGGAAACCTAGCTCTAGTAAAGCTCTGAGTCTAATGTTACAATTTACATTAGCAATATCAGAAAAGGTGGATGATTAAAACTAAGCTTCAAAAGTTAGGAGCATTGGCAATTATTAGCCATGACATACTGTTAAATATTTGGTTTCAAGATTCGTTTGTATCAAATAACTGAAGCCAGTGTTTGCTAACTACCTTCAAATAGTCTTGTAATGGCAATTAGGTCTTATTAGGAAAATAAAAATGCTTGTTTCTTCAAAATATTAAATAAACATTATTAATAAGAAGTGACATCCAAATTAGCTAACATTAAACAAATCTCATAATAACCCTCATTACTTGCAAAATGTTGCCCTTAAAATTATTCTTTTGCATGGGTTTCTGTTCCAGCTTCTGTGATTTGGTTGAATAAGTATGTCAACCCTGAAAATATACCATTTGTACCATATGGAGACAGCGCACAATATAACTTGGGCCTCAGAGCTTTAATTGAGTTTTCCAAATACATTATTATTTTCCAGGTAATTTCTTTTAATTATTGTTCCAAATTTAACAATTTTCTGCATATCTTTTTCAGTAATCAAACACTTTGTGTAATCAAACACCCTTTGTGTGTGTGTGTGTGATGAGCAGGCATAAATGCCCTTTCACTATCCCCACTTTGACCCTGCAGCACATCCAGTATGTGACAGCTGGAGGGAGAAAGAGCTGCACCATTATCTGGCCAACATTCATAAAGCTGAGTTAACTTGAGCAATGTGATATGAAAGGCCTTGCTCGAAGACACATGTTAAACAGTCTAAGAATTGAGCCCACAACCTCATAAGCCAAACATTTTGACATCCGGTTTCACCAGTCCTCAGTCAAATCGTCCAACCCATGCTAGCATGGAAAGTGGACGTTAAACGATGATGATGATGATATATATATATATATATATATATATATATATATATATATATATATACAGTTTAAAAACATGAGAGAAATGACTGTGTGAAGCCTAATTAACTCCAACCACATATACTCGCCCCCCCACCCACCCACCCACCAGCCAGACTACTGGCAAATTTATCAATTAAATCAATCATATCGATCATGATGTAAGTTGCGTTACTCATGTCTTTTATAAACATTACCCAAGCCTGGAGACACTCGATTGAGCTAACCCTTTTAAGTGACATATAATGAAAAAGGGAAGAAATTTTCATTGGAGAGGAAAGTGCTGGTCCTTTCAACTGCCACCATAAATGCTTATTTAATTATTGTAGCCAAAAACCAAATCTAAATGGTCACACTCCCTGCAAAAAAAGAAGTCATGGGACTATAATCTGCATTGTAACAGATGGCTAAAACATCCGACCCAAACTACATATTATTGATGAGAGGTGATAATATAAGACAGGCCAGTGAAACTATGCAGTCAGAAGTGGAGTGAAGTAAATAAAACTGTTTTTAAGCTTGGCATTTCATTGTAGCCATCACAGTTGATAATGAAGTACAGTTTAAAGGTCTACACTATAAAAACAACAGAGACCAACAACAAGCTCACTGTGTTCATAGTTCAGCTTCTGTATGATCTGATGTATAAAAAAACTATCTGCAGATTAGCAGGTTATATGTCAACCTTTTTCAAATCTCTTCACACACCCCAAGTGTTTTTATAATTCTGGTTATTACTCATCTTTAGCTAATAAACTAGGCCATCTAACCACCACCACCAATATTACCATGACTATTTTGCTGCTACTTCTAGCAAGTCAAAGGATCCTATAGATATAACCTCATTGGTGATTTCTCCTGATGGTTTCATTTATAAAACAATGAACAGATTCTGAAGCACCATGAAATACTTTCAAACAATGCACACACTGACTCTTCACTAGTTTATTCTTTGCTCAGAATACACACATACAAATGAGTCCTCACAATCCCAAATATACAGTTACATATACATCACATGCACCATCAAAACAACATACATACATGCTTGGCAACACTCCTAGCAACATTCGACACAGAAAATTCAAACCAGTTTCAATAAAACTCATTGCAAGCATAGCAGAAGTGCAACAAACTTGTTTTGAGAAATTAATTTTAAAAAAAGCAAAGAAATTAGTAAATGTATTATCTTTCACTGTACTTCAATATACCACAGAGTTTCTTCATTATTTTAACTGTTTCAATAAACAAAATCAGAGAAATCTATACAAATAAATAAGGTGGATTTCATGTCAGCAAAAAACAAGAGGACGCTACAAAAATAAATTTGATTTTTTCTATCACATGTGGACTAATAGTTGAGTGAAGTTGGTGTATGTGTGAGTCAGAAAGATTTATTACTTACTTTTGCATTAAAACCATTTGGGCATATAATTAACCAGGTGATACATGAAGGGGTCATACCCAATGACTGGTGTAACAGCACCATAGTCAACTGCTACAAAAGTAAAGGTGACGCCACAGATAGACAGGCGTATCACATTGTTGGATCAGGTGATGAAAGTCACTGAGAGTGTCGTAGACCAACTAATTAGGGAGAGAGTTTAGACGAGATGCAGTTTGGGTTTGTGCCAGGGTGAAGCACCACTGATGCTATATTTCTGGTAAGACAGCTGCAGTAGAAATACCGAGCCAAAGATAAACCTCTATACTTGGCTTTTGTTGACATGGAGAAAACCTTCGACGGGGTTCTCCGATCCCTTATTTGGTGGTCAATGCAGAAACTAAGGATAGATGAGTGGCTGGTGAGAGATGTACAATCCATGTTCAGGGATGCTACCAGTAAGGTGAAGGTTAGCAACTAGTTCAGTGAAGAATTCAGGGTACAAGTAGGGGTTCACCAAGGATTGGTCCTTAATCCCCTCTTGTTCATTATAGTCCTTCAGGCAATAACAGAGGAATTCAAGATAGGCTGCCCCTGGAGCTCCTCTATACTAATGTCCTTGCTCTCATAGCTGAGTCACTATCAAAACTAGAGAAGTTTCAGGTGTGGAAGCAAAGATTAAAATCGAAGAGCCTTAGAGTTAACCTAGCAAAGACCAAAGTCTTAGTAAGTTGGAAGGTGGACAAATCACAAATCTCTTCAGGTAGATAGCCCTGCTCAATCTGTAGAAAAGGTATAGGTAAAAACTCCATAAGATGTACCCAGAGAAGATAGTTTTTGTGTGTGGAAGGTGCACAGGTACAATAAACACCAAAAATGTACAGAAAATAGATTCCATCACATGCCAGGGAAAAAAACTAGAAGTAGTCTATAACTTCTGTTATCTAGGTGACCAAGTCAGTAGTGGCAGTGGATACTATGAGAGCATAGCTGCTAGAATAAGAATAGGCTGGGAAAAGTTCAGAGAGCTCCTACCTCTACTGGTAGCAAAGAGCCTTTCGCTCAGAGTGAAAGGCAGTGTATGATGCCTGTGTGCGAACAGCCATGCTACACAGCAGTGAAACATGGGCTGTGATTGCTGAGGACATACGTAGGCTTGTAAGAAATGAGACTAGTATGCTCCACTGGATGTGTAATGTCAGTGTGCATGCATGATGGAATGTAAGCATCTTGAGAGAAAAGTTGGACATAAGAAGCATCAGATGTGGTGTGCAAGAGAACGACTGTGCTGATATGGTAATGTGATGAATATGGATGAGGACAGCTGTGTGAAGGAGGATACCTGTGGAAGAGGTAGACGCAGGAAAACATGAGATGAGGTGGTGAAGTATGATCTTAAATGTTGGACCTCGCAGAGGCAATGACAAACAACCAAGACCTTTGGAGATATGCTGTGCTTAGAAGACCCATCAAGCCAAGTGAGGTCGTAGCCTTGGCTGATGCCAGTGTCACGTGACTGGCCCATTAAAAGCACCCTTCAATCATTGGGCATTATGCTGTGCTTGTAAAGACCTGTCGAGTGAAATCGCAGTTGTGGCAGATTCTGGTGCCGTATGACTGGCACCTATGCTGGTGGTATATAAAAAGCGGCATTTGAGTGTTAGGCTTCATGGAGGCAGTAACGTCAAGCCAAATGAAATCAGAGTTGTGGTTGATGCCAGTGTCACATAACTGGGCTGTTGAAAGCAACCTTCAATCATTGGGCAATATGCTGTGCTTGTGAAGACCTGTCGAACCAAGTGAAATTGTAGTTGTGACCAATGCCAGTGCCATCTTACTGGCACCTGTGCCGCTGGCATGTAAAGAGCACTGTTTTAGCATCGTGACAGCTGACCAAGACCTTTGGTAATATACTGTGCATGTGTAAACCTGTCAAACCAAGTAAGACTGTAGTCATAGCTGATACTGCTGTCAGGTCATTTTTTACGTGCCCACTACAGTCTCAGAGTGGTTGGCATTAGGAAGGGCATCCAACTGTAAAAATCTTGCCAGGTCTGATTGGAACCTGGTGCAAATCCCTGGTTTACCAGTTTTCAGTCAAACTGTCCAATCCATACCAGCATGGAAAGCAGATGTCAAATGATGATGATGTTGATATAAGTTACACAAAGGCCTTTCATGCTGACTTTGTGAAAGAGGATAATAGTTAGCTCTTCCCATTTGAGATTGCAGTTGGCCACCTGTAGTGTCAGTTGGAAGAAATGAACGTTGGCATTTCTCAATTTAGCTGCAGGTGGTGAGATATGTTGACAGGTTGCCAGTTGGTCACTTACTCTCTAAAGACAAAACTTCATTCTCTGTAAGGCTGAGAACTGGTTTATTGATATTACTGCACCTTAACTTTGATTGGCTGGCAGCTGTAGCACTACTGTGCTACTACACCATATCGCACTAGCTTATCTGACTCACTACACACCATACAAAACATTCCTCTTCAGTTCTGTAGCCTACTAAAATTTCTTCTCAGTACACATTTTCCTTATGGACGTGGATATATTATAATTCCAAACGAATACCAGGCAAATCAATCTCAACAGTCTGCAAAAGCATCTAAAGACCATTTTCTGTGAGAAAACAGCACCATGACACAATTCACTCTGCCAGAAATTTGGAAACAACATGCTGTATTGCTTGGCATTTGCACTGGAAGCTCCAATACGAACATTTCAGAGTGTTTGGGTGTCAATCAGAAGACAGTGCAGAGGGTTCAGAAAGAGTTGGATGAGTTTAATGGTGATTACAAAAGTACAGCAGCTCGTAAAACTCAATCTGATCATTTTGATTGGAAAAGAACTCCTGAATTTGTTGTTGATATCCAGGCCAAGATTGATAACAATCTCTCCAAGTCAATCAGGTCCATTGCCAGGAACATAGTGTCTGAGTTTCTCATCAGGATGTAGTACATGAAGACATTAGGTATTCCTCATACAAGATAAGAAGGGCCAATTTTTATCCTAAGCCATCAAGGACAAGAGGAAAGACTGTGCTACAAAGCTTTTGAACAAACTCAAGCATTCCCTCCAACTGAACATGCTTTGGCTTTTCTCAAATGAGAAAAATTTCTGCCAGTTGGCTTGCTGTCCCCAAAATATGTACCGAGAGTGATAAAAATCAAACATCCAGTTGACATCATGGTATTTGGAATGGTCACTAGTGATGGTGACATTGTGCTTCCATTCATCTTCCCACACAACCTCACACTCAACACAGAAGCCTATATCAAGTGCCCGGAGCAGGTAGTGCTGTCCTGAGTCAAGAGGGTGGCTGCTGAAAGACCCTATGTCTAGTAACAGGACTCAGCACCATGCCACACAAGCAGGAGACCCCAGTCATGGCTTTCAGACAATTTCTGCGACCACACTACCTGGCTACCTAACTCCCCAGACTGTAACTCCCTTAATTATTATGTGTGGGGTGCAGTTGAGTGAGTGACCAACAAAACTCTTTGTAACACCAAAGATGAACTGAAGGTAAGGATTATGGCAGCATTCACCAACTTAAACAAGGAGACTATCCAGAAGAGTTGCAGGAGATTCAGAAGTCATCTGGCAGCCATGGTTGAAGCCAATGGCGATTTTATTGAATAAATTTACTCTTTAGTATTTCAAGATATTTTGATGTAATTTTGGTAAATATATCTGTTAAAATACCCGAGATGTCAGGTATAGGTTTTTATTTAAAACACTGCCTGAATTTACCTGAGATTTTAACTAAAAACCTGCACCTTCATAGAAGTACCAATCAACATCCATATCCTCTGGATAAAAGATGAGTTGTAAACATTATTCTCCTGCCTGTATTCTTCTAACTACTTTTACTCTTTATTATTTTATTTTACTCCTTTATTATTCTATTTTATTCGTTGTAAACTGTAAATTTTCCCCGTCTAAAATATTCATACCTTGTCTTTGATGACAGAATACCCAGTGCATGGACATGCTAACCTACCACTGGGGTTATCCCAGAAATGGGTGTAAGACTTCAAATTTACCTTATCCTAACTAAATTATTCTAAATGACTTGAGACACTTGTTCTGCCTTAGTTTTGATTTTTCCTAACCCATGCTAGCATGGAAAGCGGACGTTAAACGATGATGATGATGATATATATATATATATTCCTGTGTACTCTAGTATAATATGCTACTGCGTATATAATTCCTTTCTAGTCTTTTACACAACTATCATTGTATATATCTTTTTAAGCTTTTATGCAGCTACTCTTTGTATGAACAGTATATTCCTTTGCAGTCTGTTATACAGCTGTCAGTGATTATATATCTTTCTTGGTAGTCTGTTACACTACTGTCAACCACTTATTGTGCATTACTTTGTAACTAGCCCTATCAATATCTTTGTATGTCTCTTCCTTTCCAGGCTGTTATACCACTTCCACTTTATGTGTCAATAGAGATTGTGAAGCTGGGTCATGTGTTCTTCATCAATCAGGACTTAAATTTATACCATGAAGGAACAGGAAAACCATTTGAATGCCGAGCACTGAATATTGCTGAGGATCTTGGACAAGTAGACTACATATTTTCTGATAAGACTGGAACTCTGACAGAGAATAAAATGGTATTTATGTGCTGCTCAATCGGAGGAGTTGATTTCCCCCACAAACCCAGTAAGTTACTATTTTCCATGAAGTTTTGGTGAAAAAGTTGCTTTAAAATTTAAGGGTGAATTCCTATTAAATTCACCCTTGAATAAGATTGGTACTAAATAAAGTACTTTTGTTTTCACTTTCTCAGTTGAAGAAAACCTGGATATTGAAGATCATGCTAGACAATCTTTTTCAAATATGAGTCGCACCAGCTCAGTAAGTATTTATTGATTCATATATATTGCAAACTGAAAAATAGCATCATTGGTCCAGGTTTCTTATGGACCAATATTATACTGAAGTGTATATCTATATATATATATAAAAATGAGAATGTGTGTCTGTCTGTCTGTCTGTGTGAATCCCTAAAACTCGAGAACTACACAACCAATTTCATTCAAATTTTACACATGCCTTACTTAGGGTTCCAGTTGTGTTTTAGTCAAAAAATTTTTTTAACTTTTTGAAGAGTTCGAGCACACGGCAACATAATATCTCCTCCATTATTTAAGTATTACGTGTCAAAAGTGAAACAAAAACACTCATGTCAAATACTTTCACTTTATAAATGAAACTATTCCACTAACTGAAACAATCACATTTCGAAACTGTAATGACAGATACTTTCACAGAGAGAGAAAGAGAGAGACAGAAAGACAGAGAGAGAGAGATGTATATGTATACATATAGATGTATAGATAGATAGATAGAGAGAGAGAGAGAGAGAGAGAGAGATGTATACATATAGATGTATATGTACACGTATATGTATATATATATATACTAGCAGAAATACCCGGCGTTGCCCGGGTTAAAGAGAATAATGAAATCTAAAAACGCCGTCTAGACTACGCAACCCTCAACTGTTAGTAGCTACGATACCATATTTCTACATTAATAACTCTCCAATCTATGCCAGCATGGAACATAGATATTAAGTGGAATGCTAGAAGAAAGTTTTCAACTCATATGTATATAAAGTAAATACACGTAATTCAGAAACACGTTTTGTGTATTTTATTTCATAACCAAACAAACAGGTACAGATTATAAATAATGAAAGGCCAATTTTGGTGATTCATTTGACAGAGGTAGTAGAGAGACAATGCGATGATAAATCTGAGGTTGGATCTTGAAAGTTTGGATGAATGCTGCCTCAGTTAAATCTCTTGTGGTTCCAAATGATGTCATCTGTAGTACAGCGTCGTATTGTCTAATTTTGTTTTGCAAATGTTAAGAATCTTGGTCAGTTGATGATAACAGTTTCTTCAATAGCTCTGGAGGTTGTTGATTGTGGAATTGTTGGGAATGTTTTTAACTTTGGTGTTATATGTATTGCTTGAATTTCTTTGACATATGAAATATATGTATTTTCACTGGGTTTGTAAAGGAGAGTTGTGTAGTTCTCGAGTTTTAGGGATTCACACAGACAGACAGACACACATTCTCATCTTTATATATAGAGATATATATATACACACACACACGCACCCAAACACACGTATATATATGTATATCAATATAAATATATGAAAGTCAATGAAGTTTCGTAAAAGAAGGTGATCATGTACATACTTTCTTGCTGTTGTAATTATAACACCTCGTTGTAAACAATGTTCCTTGTTTTCCCTTGTGGAGCATATGCAAATAGGTTTTTTTTTGCTGCCCACTCTTGAGCATCCAACATACAGTTGTCCATGTGAGAAGCGGGGCTCTTCCAAGAGAAGACCAGCTACAGACAGTGCTCATCTGTTATGTTCGGGTTAAAATTTCATCAACATCAAAAATATATGAATTTTCATGGGAGTTATGGCCGTTATGCATAGAATATAATTTCCAAATTGCAGACAAAATTTGCAATCGATAAATGTCTTAGAACAACCAGTCTCTCATCTGGGAAGGCCTTGAAATCAATGTTACCAACTGGGGACTATGTGTGTTGCAGTGATAATAAAAAGACTCAAAGAGGTCTGCAACAAAATAATTTTACTCAACACTTTGCAAGTGAAACAGTGGAGGCAAAGATGCGTCTCATTTACTTGACAATTTATGCACCACATTGCAGAAATCACAATGTAAGTATATCTGAAAGGGTAGTCTTACACTGTTGTACCGTTGAATTACAAATAATGCTCATCTGTTATGTTCGGGTTAAAATTTCATCAACATCAAAAATATATGAATTTTCATGGGAGTTATGGCCGTTATGCATAGAATGTAATTTCCAAATTTCATAAAGATCCATTCAGTACTTTTGACGTAGTTTTGGATAAGAAAACAAATGACTAAAGTGTGTGTTTGTGTCCATGTGTATGTGTGTGATGGGTGTATATATGTATAGATATCTTATATGCATGTATATATATATATGTATACATATTACATGTACATCTATATATATACATCTACACATATGTATACATATACATGTATGCATATAGATCTATATCTATATATATATATCTATACATATACGTGTACATATACATCTATATATATACAGATACATCTCTCTCTCTCTCTCTCTTTCTCTCTCTCTGAAAGTATCTGTCATTACAGTATCGAAATGTGATTGTTTCAGTTAGAGGAATAACGTGTACATATACATCTATATGTATACATATACATCTCTCTTTCTCTCTCTCTCTCTCTGAAAGTATCTGTCATTACAGTATCGAAATATGATTGTTTCAGTTAGTGGAATAGTTTCATTTTTAAAGTGAAAGTATTTGACATGAGTGTTTTTGTTTCACTTTTGACACGTAATACTTAAATAGTGGAGGAGATATTATGTTGCCGTGGGCTCGAACTCTGCAAGAAGTTAAAAAATTTTTTTTGACTTAAACACAACTGGAACCCTAAGTAAGGCATCTGTAAAATTTGAATGAAATTGGTTACGTAGTTCTCGAGTTTTAGGGATTCACACAGACAGACACACATTCTCATTTTTATATATATATAGATAGATCTATATGCATACATGTTTATGTATACATATGTGTAGATGTATATATATATATAGATAGATGTACATGTAATATGTACACATATATACATGCATACAGATATCTATACATATATACACCCATCACACACACATACACATGCACACAAACACACACATTAGTCATTTGTTTTCTTATCCAAAACTACGTCAAAAGTACTGAATGGATCTTTATGAAATTTGGAAATTATATTCTTTGCATAAAGGCCATAACTCCCATGAAAATTCATATATTTTTGATGTTGATGAAATTTTAACCCAAACATAACAGATGAGCATTATTTAGAAAATGATGTCACACGTTATCGAGGCTACCAATCTTTCTGGATGTGCAAAAGGGGATGACGTCTTTATTCCAAGAATTCCTCTTACTCCATCAGGAGCAGACATTCCTTTTACATTCAGAAGACTACAATTCCCCCTTCGTGTGACTTTTGTCATGTCCATAAACAAATCTCAGGGTCAAACACTGTCTGTAGCTGGTCTTCTTGGAAGAGCCCTGCTTCTCACATGGACAACTGTATGTTGGCTGCTCAAGAGTGGGCAGCAAAAAAAACCTATTTGTATATGCTCCACAAGGGAAAACAAGGAACATTGTTTACAACGAGGTGTTATAATCACAACAGCAAGAAAGTATGTACATGATCACCTTCTTTTACGAAACTTCATTGACTTTCATATACTTATATTGATATACATATATATACGTGTGTTTGGGTGCGTGTGTGTATATACATCTCTCTATATAAAGATGATGCGTAGCCTAGACGGCGTTTTTAGATTTCATTATTCTCTTTAACCCGGGCAACACCGGGTATTTCTGCTAGTAGTTGAATAAATCTCTACCTTTCAACAATTGCCTTTGCTGAATTTTAAAAATCATTATATTATAGAGTTTTTAACTTTTTGTTGCTTTTTGGTTGTTATATTTTGGATTATTATTACCCCTACCTTAGCGAAGGCAGAGGTATTGTTTTTTAGTCATGTTTGTTTGATTGTCCATGGACAAGATATTTCAAGAACCGCTGGATGGATTTGGATGAAACTTTCAGGGATATTTGGCCTTGTGACTGGCACAAACTGATTAGCTTTTGGGATCAATCCAGTTCGGACAAGGATTCTGGGTTATTTGTTATATGTACTTTACATGAAGTATTACAATCTTACGTTCTTTCAAGTCTTTCTCTGATGTCTCTCTTGAAAGCATGCTCATGGTTTACATGTAAGCTATGGTGACATTGCTGTTTCCAAAATTTTGTTTTCGTTTCTCTATTACTAATTGTACTCGCGTCTCTATCTTCGTAGAAACTGATGAATAAAGAAATCAAACTACATAAACAAACGGCAGTGAAACCATTTAGAAATTAAATAACACTAACATATTCAGTAATAATAATAAATTTAATTTATCCTCAACAATTTTTAGCTTTACCAATTTTGAATATATCACTCCTGTTTAAAACCTCTTACCTACTTGACAATTGCATTTCTAGCTCTGCCTTGAAGGAAGCTTTACTTCTTGGACTCACGTTTTTGTGTGGAACGATGTTGTTTAACCTCCGTTAGCAGCACCGTGTGCAGGTCCTTTCCATTTTCTTTCATGCACAGATAAATTTTTCACTATAGGCATTAATGATTGTAAAGACACTATATCAGTGGATAAACTAAAAAAGGCCTTCATAGAGAAAACTGTCCCTGTTCCCACTGCAGATGACACACACACACAGCATTACAAACACGGCCTGCACACTCACCTTTACATTCTATGACTATCATTGGGATCGATAAAGTACCGACCAAGGATTCTGGACTATTTTTCCAGTTTTTTTTTACTTAATTTTTGAGAGCGGTCAGGTTCATTTTGGCTAATTGTTGAGAGGATGTTGGTGGAGGTTTGCGCTCTCTGTGTGCTCTTGTTGTTATTTGTTATTTTTTTAATATAGTTTTTGATTTTATTGAATAAATTTAATAGACACAAATCCAGTCTCTTCCATTTTACCTTGTTTCATTTACAAAACTGTTGTTTTTGAATTCTTAACAGGTCCTCACCGAAAGTGGTCTTGAACAACAACTGCTATATATGCTGGCTTCTCAACATACCAGCAGCCTTGGTACCCAGCCAGACATCCCTGCAGACATACAATGTGTACATGAGTTCTTCTTGCTGCTAGCCATCTGCAACACTGTTGTTGTCTCAAACCACCCTCATGAAGATAAGGTAAATTTCTGCTATGTTACAGCAGTGCTGGGTATTTATCAAAATCGAATACAGTTTTGTATAATGAATGGTAATGCTGTAGTTTGATGGTAGAACACAGATAATATAATAATAGTAATATGGTGTTATAATAATAGTATTATATAGCATGATAATTTTTTTTCAGTCAACTATAACTTAGACTTGCATCAGATATGATGGTGGGTGTTCCACATAGTCTATACCAATCTCAGTTTCTTGAATTGATCAGCATAACTATTCTTCACGAGTTTTGGAGAATACCCTCAGTTCACCCTCCCAGGGCTCAGGTCTTAGATGATGACTTAGTTGCAGAGCAGCTCTCAGTTCTACAGTGCTCAACAAGTTGCAATCATTTTCTGGCAATCTTGTACATCAAAGTCATCGATTAGTAGACTTTTTAGAGTGTCAGGCAAAATACCTTGCAGTATTTGTCATAGCTCTTTGCTTTCTGATGCCTGTGATAATACTGGTGCCAAGCAGTATCAGCCCATACTTGGACAATATCAGTAACATAGAGAAGAGAAGCTTTATTTGTGGCCGACTGCTATTCTTCCATAAAAAGAAAGCCCTTATCTTGGCTTGCATTTTGAAGAGAATCTTTCCACATGCAACTTCGTAGCTTTACCCGAGAGACAATTATCTTTGGGGAAGTCAGTGTAAAGATGCTTGTGAGTCACTTTCTGAATTCAGATGACCAACTGGAGAATCCATGTCTAGTGGTCATTGAAGAATTTGGCCTTGGACTTAGTGATCATGAACACATCTTCCCAGAAATCCTAGCAATACAATCATCATCATCATCATTTAATGTTTGTTTTCCATGCTGGCATGGGTTGGATGGTTTGGCAGGAGCTGGCAAAGCTGGGAGCTGTACCAGGTTCCATTGTCTGTTTTGGCATGGTTTCTACAGCTGGATGCCCTTCCTAATGCCAACCACTTTACAGAGTGTACTGGGTGCGTTTTATATGGCACCATAAAAAACAGGGTCACCAAGTACCTTGCAGGACAAAAAAAGAGTAAAAAGGTAAAAGCCCCTCAAATGAGAAGGAGGGAGTAGTATTGAGGTGGGGTAGATTTGTGCCAGTTGAAAGTTTAAAAGTATACAGGGACAGAAATAGGGGTCTTGTGCATACATTGATACTCCAGTTGGAAAGTAAAGGAGAGTAAGTTAGAAAGCAAGATGAGGAGAGATGATGGTGAAGATGAGTCAGGAATGCCCTTAAGGGACGTTTGGGGTGGTAAGAATAAGTCAGATGATACAGAGGTTTGGATTGGGGCAGGATAGAGGTGACTCACAAATGACAGAGAATTGAGGAGAGGTTTTGGAGCAGGGTTGCAGTAGATATGCAAGGGCATTGAGGGTGATAGCAGATAAGCAAGATGTTAATGATGAAGAACAGTAAAGCAGGGAGAAGGCACAGAAAGGAAGTGATTGGTGAAGACAGTAGGCGAGGCAGGATTATGGGAAATGAAAGTGGGTTTGGGTTGGAAAGAAAGGCAACTGAGAGAGTTGGGGGATGTAGTATGTACCTATTCCGTTCTCAGTTGATAGAGCAGTGATGAATGTTAGGGTATGAAATGTTAAGGAAAAGGCTGACAGGGCAGAAAGGACGGGATTGTGGCAGAGCCCTTCACAGATGAGAATTTCCAAGGTGGTTTTAGGATATCAATTCTGCTGTGGATGGGTCTTCAGCAAGGTACCAGACATCTCAGACTTTATCATTACCTTTTGTAAAACTCAGTGTCTTGAGATCAGCTTTTAGTACTTTGTCCCATATCTTTCTGAGTCTCCCTCTTCCAAAAGTTCCCTCCACTTTAACTAATCAGTACTTCTTCATACAACTGTTTTCATCCATACACATCACATGTCCAAATCAGTGCAGCCTTGTCTTTTGCACACTGCACTGATTTCTTCTTAATTTAAATCTTCTCTCAATACACTAGCACTCAGTGGCACATGTACATCGGCATTGCACATCTAGTGGAGCATATTAGCTTCATTCTTCTCTAGTCTTTGCATGTCCTCTACATTCAGGGTCGATGTCTCACTGCCACAACATAAATAAAAAGTTGTCCGTAATGAAGAATCAAAATGAGGTTCCTCTATCCATGGTCTTACTTCATGTTCCCTCATTCTTTTATTTTTAAAGTTGAATGATGCAGGTTTCATGCCTGCTTCTTACTATGATGCTTCATTGAATGGTAGTCTACCAAATTCTCCAACATTCAAGAAATCTGAAAGCCAGAAGACAATGTTTAGCATCATTGACCTTCAGAGTTCCTCAACATCACTAGAGGCAAGTGTGGCTGGCTCTGAATATTCTTTTGATAGAAAAATATGTTATGAAGCAGAGAGTCCTGATGAACTAGCTCTTGTGAGAGCTGCCAAGAGCTATGGGTGTCAACTTCTAAAGAGATCCAAGGATTTTGTTCATGTTTTTCTGCCAGGTAAGATTGAATTTTTTCTGAGCATATGTAGTTAGAAATAAGTCTTATTTATTAGTATTAATGCTAATTAGTTATAATTTATCATATGAATTTACCACATACTTAAGTTCACATCAATACGAGATAGACTCATATTAGCAATGCAAGCTAATGAAACCTCTCATTAGTTATATAGTATCTCTATTTAAAAGTTTGAACTTTACAGTTAGGTAGACTTTTATACTGACTTACTGAGACTCAAGCATCTTTAAGAGAGACTCAGAACAGCATTAGTGATGTTTCAATCTGTTGAACTTGAAGGGTTAGATTGATTTGCAAATTCAATCATTTGTCTCAACATCATCATCATCATCATCATCATCATCGTTTAATGTCCGCTTTCCATGCTAGCATGGGTTGGACGATTTGACTGAGGACTGGTGAAACCAGATGGCTACACCAGGCTCCAATCTGATTTGGCAGAGTTTCTACAGCTGGATGCCCTTCCTAACGCCAACCACTCAAAGAGTGTAGTGGATGCTTTTACGTGTCACCTGCACGAAGGCCAGTCAGGTAATACTGGCAACGGCCACGCTCAAAATGAGTTTCGTGTCCAATGAAGGAGACGATGTTGGCATGGGTGCCAGTCGTCGAAGGAAAACAAATGCTGCTTTTTTTCATATCTATGCTAAATTACCACCACTGCTACCTCCACCGCCACAATGACACTGCAACCACATTAGATCACTCTCATACTCTATGTACACTAAATTACCTCCAGCAGCATTGTACATTCCCTTCACCAACTACATTTTTTTGTTTTTTATCTGCAGCACAACTACATTAAATGAACATTACCATTTATGCCATCAAAGCACACCCACACTATGACCACTATGACAGTATACTTCAGCATTACTTCAAATACCACTCACTTGTCACTCCTCACCATGCTAATCACTACCAACAGCCACAACGCTACCTAACACCACAAACACAATCCATTAATGAATGCCTACCACCACAACCCACTAATAAATGTTTACTTTCAATTAAATCTCCCTCCTTCCTCATCTCACCAATGATAACAAGTTTCTGGACACTTGTAAACCTGACAGTATTACATGTTTTGTCTCATGTTAGGCTGGTGATGTGGTAATGCAGTGTGGGGTGGTGGTACAATGATGCAAAACATTGCTTAGTGAAGTCAGTGGTGAAGATAAGACTTTTATTCTATTTTATTTTCAAAGGCTGTGGAGGATTGAGGGTTACATGTCTACAGATTGGACAGGGATTCAAAATGGAATGCTGAAAGTTATATATTGCCAGGTGCTTTGTAGCTGAAAAGACTTTTCATTCAAGCGATATTGTTAACATGGAATATAAATGGTTGAAGCCTTTGGCATTTAGATTGCTCTGTCACTTGCAATTTGTTATATTATTTGCATTGTTTTGAATTAATCATGCATTATCTTGTAACCTCAATATTTAAATGATATGGCTGAATATCTTTCAAATGACACTGTAGGGTAGGTATGAGAGGCCTGATCTGGCTGGTTTGAACATAAAACAGGTAAAATATTTCAGCCAGATATTGCCAGTTTAAATGCTAAGGGGCTAAATTTTGATTTGTATGAGACATGTCACAGGTTCTATTCTATCTGTTGCTTGATATCATCTGAAGTTTTCAACCTTCTTCATCTTTATCTGTGGCGATTATGCTTTTGTTAACCTTACAACTACTGCCACCAAAGTTACCATCCTAACTACCACCACAATTACTGCCATCATTATATATAGCTTAACATGACTATGGATGATCAGGATGCTACAGTATATCATAACACTGTAATTTCAACATGATGTTAACCATTCTGTTTTATATACTAAGCATATTTCCAGATCTTTAAAATTCATTTGCTTTCAATTGCCTATCTATACCTATCTCTTAGTTGCTCTGTACCACATGTTCCTGCTTAAGTATTTTCTTTGAGCTATTGACTTGTAACTGTTCAAAAGGAACATTACTAGTATTGATTTCATCTTCTATGGAAGGGCTGCAAAGGCCATGGACACAATTCCTTTTGCTGGAGGAATTTCTTTTAAAAAAAAACTGTTAGATTTAGAGAATCAAAGCTCCAGACAGGGGTGTTTATATTTATGGATGTGTTATTACGCATATGTATTTTGTGTGTGACTGCACACAAAGGGAAAAAAAAGATTAAAAATCCAGGCAAATACTTTCTCAGCACACTTTTGAGATCAAACTTGGTCAAGTAAATTGTTGAGTGAAAGCCATTGTAATCCATGTAGGCCATAGAGGTACTTTCCATTTGTCTATCCAGTTTGTAAATTTGAGATTCAGACACCAAATAAATTTTGTATATGGTCACATAGTATAGTAGAAAATCACAAAAGAACAGAGAATTATACATTCTTTAATCAGCTTATGCACATTTTGAATAGATTGGTATATTCCAAATCCAGCAACTCAGAAATCTTGCATATTGATTAATCCTATATTTGGTCAACTATGATTCTACAGAGATAGAGAAATTTAACACCATCCTTTTCTTAGCAAAGCTATACCACACTACTAAGAATGGAGAACATTTTAAAGGCAATAGATAGTACTAAAGGTAGCAATATTTGACCAGTATTAAGGGTAGGTAACTTTTCAGCAGACCTACTTAGGCATTGTATTTATCAGATCAAGATAAAATTCTAATATGATACTTAGTTTCTTTATTCCTACTCAGCAACATGAAGAATATTTAGGGCAAAATTCCTACCCCATTTAAAATATTACTGACCAGTTCAAATACTAAAATGATTTACAATTATTTTAATTTTCAAAATATGACTTAGGTAAATCAAGATGAAACAATAAAATGGAAAAAATGTTAAAAAATAAATTATATGTATATAGGGAATAGTTTTTCTTTTAAAGATGTTCTGGTCAGGACATGGTTGTGTTCAAGGTTAATCATCTTTATTAGCAATTCATTGAGTGTCTTTATTAATCTTTTTTATTTATTCATTTTTTTTTTATACATTTGAAATTAAAAAAAAAGTCCTAAACCCATTAGCATTTCAGAACATTCTTGCTACATATTCTGCATGTCATCTTCTTTATTTGATGTTCCCTTTTCCATGCTGGCATGGAAAAGGACTAAATGACCCAAGAGAGAAGGTGTGGTAGTTAGAAGTATAGAAGAAAGAGAGAGAGAGATAGTGAGAAAGAAACTACACTCTGTTTCAATATACCAACCTTACAACTGTCTCTAAACTTAGAAGTTTAGACATCTAATATAAGTTTCTTGACATACAGTATTTGGTTTAAGGCTATTTTAGTTTAATGCGGCTATGTGAGTGTGGATATGGAAAAGTTATTTGCCTAAGAGACAAGTGCTCTATTCAAGTATTCTTCCCATTCACTGTAAACTATTCTCAAACAGTAGCCATTCTCATTCATTTTCTCTCTCCCTTCTCCTCCCTCACTCTTTTCCTTCCACCACTCCTACAACAATTTATGATTCTTTAAACTTCTTGACTGTATACTGCTTATCTGCTTAAATAACTCAATAGTTCAAACTGAACAATAAACATATTTACCTCCCCTCTCTATACCACATGTTATCACAACCTGGAAAGATTGTAGAAACTTCCTCCACTTCATAGTCTAACTGATAGCGAAAATGTACATAAATGACCATAGGTACAACTGTATGGCTAACTAGTTCTCTTAGCAAATACATGGTTTGAGTTTCTATCTTAGTGTGTGGCACTTTTGGCAAGTCTTTTCTCTCAGTCTGGGCACTGCAATTTGGTACATAGAAACTATACAAGTGGGTACTGAAAAGTTCCTGGCTTAAAGGATATCTTGAAAACCTGGTTGGAGGCCCAACCTTCTTGAATTCTTTTACAGGGCTTAGAAAAACTGAAGAATTGCTGCAATAAGTGTGTGAATCTGAGAGGGGAATGTGTTGAATAAAATCATAATTAACTGATCCTCCTGTATTTTCTTTTACCCAAAACCAAAAACTTTTCAACACCCCTCATATGGAATTTTATCAGAGAGACTTTTTCTGTTGTTTAGACTTAAATATTATTCAATTTAGCACCATCATCCTTTGACATTTTTAGCATTGTACAGACTCTTGCAAACACATATTGGCAACTCAACAAGTCTTTAAAAATTAATAATAATCTTTTATCAAACTAAAATCCTCACAACACCTAAAGCCTTTACTAAATTCTGAAAGATTGCAATTCTTGTGTTCTGGTTAGGTCAGGGTGATGTCACATTGAAGATCCTACATGTTTTACAATTTGATTCCGACCGCAAGAGAATGTCTGTGATAGTGGAACATCCAGCCAGTGGTGAGATTATCTTATACACTAAGGGAGCTGATTGTTCAATTCTGGAGCGTTTAAATTCTACCTATCATGGTTAGTTCATTTTACTTTACTTTGTTATTATTTTGTTGTTTTCTGTGTTAATGTTGTTGTTGTATCTACATGTGCACATTATGAACACAAGTCTCTATATTTAATTGCGACCTTATGTTTATGTTAGAGCTGTCATTTATATGTTATTCCAAATATTTATGAATATTCACATTGCTAAATATTAACATCTAGAACATCTTCAGTTCTAAGCTGTTTATTGGTAATATCTACGTTGAAAATTACATAGGTCCTATGCACAACAGGAATATCTGCAATCTTAAATATACACAATGGCAATATTTAGGGTACAGTTGAATGTTGGTACCCTTAAATATGTATTCAGAAGACTTATTTCTTTAAACATGTTCATTCTCGGTGTTGTCACATGATTTAAGTAATACACTGCAAGTTCCTAATGACTAACAAATATCATCAACTCAACTACAGAGGAGCCTGAAGCCAAGAAGATTCTACAGAACACCTCTGACCACATCATCCAGTATGCTCTTCAGGGTCTGAGGACATTGTGTATGGCAAAACGGGTAAGTTTTATCTTTTTCTTCAACATATTTTTCAGTTTTTTCTAATCCATCCTGCACTTCTTGTATTTGGTAAATAAGTGAGCTAGCCATGCCTGGAATGTCTTTGATGAGAAGTCTGCTGAAGTGGTTAGAATACTTCTATCCTACCTTGTACTATAATTGTTCTCATCAGATCAGTACTTTGTACTGAGCTATACTGGTTTAAATATTTCTATTCCAGTACTGTATCATAACAATATTGGTAAAAATGGCTCCTTCAAAGGATAGCATGATCATTAATACATTATTAAACTGTCAGTTGTCTAATTTTTTAAGTGTTCCTTGCAACTGGTAAATTATATATTACTCCACATGTTCCTCTTAAATGAAGAAGGGCAGTGTCCAAGACTCTTTACAAGGACTCTGAGATTGATGGGTGGAAGTTATCCTCAGGCAGAAGACCTGGTCAAATGCTGTCAACTGAGTGAACTCTGCTAAAGGCATTCAAGAACAAGGTGTTGGTGTTTAATTAGGCTCTGAAATAAGTCTATCACTCAAGAATATGAACATCTACCAAATTTCTCTCCAAAGCTTTGGTTGATCCTTATCTATGCTAGAAGACACTTATCTGCGATGCTGCATATTGAGATTGAACCCAAACCATGTGATTACAGAGCAAACTTCTTAACCACACAGTATATCCATTTCTTTTACTCTGATTTCTTTTACAGTGTTTAAACTTCATGATTTCCTGATAAACAGTTGACTTTATCACTATCTTGAAAACTGGACATTAATCCAACTAACTTCACCCAGATGTTTCTGTCCACTTTTTCTTGAACTTCCTTTGAAAGCAGTGGACACTGCCCCACTTCCTTCTCAGACATAGAAATTATATTAAAAACAAAAACAACCTACAGCAATATCAGTATTCTTTCCATATGTATCCTTATTTTCCTGATGACTTATTTAGTGTCTGCCTTTATACAATGTTCCAGGTTATTGGTAGGGCAGAGTATGAAACATGGCAACAATCATATAATGTTGCACAGGCAGCTCTTGAAAACAAGGATGAGCTTTTGAAAAACTCAGCAGATGATATTGAAAAAGATTTTGAGCTTCTAGGTATGTAGCAATTTATTCAGGTTTGAAAGTGGATCAGTATTAAAAAAGAAGTTGAATCTGGCCTAACTTAAAACATGCAATGCAAACATTTAAAACAAAGAACTGTGGCTCAGAAGATGACATCACACAAGTATCCAGGACATTTTTCAAAAAGAGACAACCTCTGGCCCAAATACTTTCTATCCATTCTCTTTATTACTATTACTTTTTTAGTTTTGGTTGATCTCATGCCACTTTCACTCAAACACTTCCAACTCATTGTCTCTCTTCTAATTCCATGTATTGCATTCAACATCTTTCATTTCAGTCATTTTCATTAGAATACAAGCTCTCTGGATTGCCTTCACTGCATATGTTTTTTTCTTTCTTCTTTTTTCTTTGTGAGTGTCAACTTGCAACTGTTTAAAACAAACATTAACTACATCAATCTTACTTGTTCCTTTCTCCAGACCAAACCAATAACAATTTTTTTTTTAATTTACTATTTCAAACTACTTCAAAGTTTTTTAATGTGACTCTTTATTCCGTTTCAGTTTACCTCACTATCAAAATTAGGTACCAGTACTTTAAATATTTATTTTTTATTAACTTACAATCTAGCCAAAAAAATCTGATGTCTCTGCTTAGGATACCACAGAAACTAAAAAGATGCAGTTGTTTAGTGGCACATGAGGCTCTTGAAAGATTTAGTTACCCTTTCATGGTCAAATATCAGAAGAATAATTTGTGAAAACCAAATAATAATGATAAATTCAGTTTGAAGTCAGATATTTTAATAGTAATTTGAGTCTTAGTAATGAAAACATGAGCTCTTAAAGTTTAATGATTGAGTCACTGACCATACATATCTCTGATGATTTCATAGTTTGAGAAGACACTCTATCAGATTCCTTGTGGGAAAAGAGGTACTAATTTGATTGAAAGATATTAGTTCACACTTGTAATCAGTCATCTGTAACGAAACATTTTTTTAACATTGAAGGTGCAACTGGTATTGAAGATACACTGCAAGATGGAGTTCCTGACACAGTTGCCACTCTTCGAAAAGCAGGAATCAAAATTTGGGTGCTCACTGGTGATAAACAGGTTTGTTTTGTTTCTACTTAAATTCCCAGTCATGGAACTGAATAAAATCAAATTAGTACTTTTAGAGATTGTATTTGTTGTTGTTGCATAACCTCAAATTAGCCTTATCATGGTCAATGAAGTTCGATGCTGGATAATGTAAACCTTTGCAGTGATTGAGAATTATGCCTAATTCAGATACCTTAATGTGCTGCATACATAGTCTAAGATTATAATGAAAAGGAAAGGAGCTAAGCTGACCTCTTGGAAAACTCCTGTGTTGACTGCGAATGTGTTAGTGTCTTTCCATCAGGGATGCATACAAAACTTTTGTAGCCTGCATAGAGAGAGTAGATAGCATTTACAACTTCATTTGGTATGTCATAGGCAGAGATAGTCTAAAACATTCGCTCACAATGAATAAAGTAAAAAGTTTTGGGGAAATCCACAAATATGGCACACAAAGATGTATCTTTCTTTGCTAAGATGGTTTCAATGAGTTGGTGAAGTGTTAAGATAGATTTAAAGTGGAACAGCCTTTGTGAAAGCCATTGTAGTTTGCTCCAAGTTGCGTTTTGATAGAGTCTCAGATACTATTGAACTTGATATGGTTGAAGAGTTTTGGTTGATTGTATGATACAAGCCATATGCTGACAGATTTCCCTTTTCCTACTCATCACACATACAATCACAAATGTTCAAACTCTCCTCACAAACTTGGCGTTGGTTGCCATTGAAGTTCGTCTCTCAATAAATCACTTGAAGACAAAGACCATAATCATTGGTGAAAATGCTTATGTGGGTGATTTTTCATTGGGTCCCCTTAAATCAGCTGCCAATTTCTGTTACCTGGGCGCTCATATTCACTCTGCAAGCAGTGATATTAAATTTGTTAAATGATAACATGGTCAGTATTCAGCAAGCTCTGGAAAATTTGGATAACACCACAACAGTCATGTGACCTAAATCTACAAGGGTGAGTAGAAAAGTTCATAATCTGACTATGAAGGAGTGATGCTAGAGCTGTGAAATCTTGCATACATGAATTTCAACCATTGTTATTAATAACTATTGTTTCTTTCCACGTAAATTGACATCTGAGTATTCTAAGAAGACAAAGACTTCAAAAGTAACTAGTTACAACTTCTCTTGAAAATCGACAAAATTTGGCATCATGGTGTTATCAAGTATATCTAGAAAGACAGTCTAGCTTCCAAAGACATTCGTGCTCATGTGGTTGCTACATTAGAGGATGATTGATACTCCAGCTTTATCAAATATGCAAAAGTGGACATTTGAATTAAGGAGGGGAAGGGAAAGTGTTGAAGATAACCCAAAGTCTGGATATCCTGCAATTGTTACCTCTGAGGAAAACATTGATTGTGTTCACCACATGATGATAGATTACAGGCAAATTACTATAAATCAAATAGCCAATGCTATTAGCATATCCCGTGAGAGAGTTGAGAATATTCTGCACAATGAATGTGGCACGACAAAGGTTTCTGCTCAGTAGATACAATGTCTTCTGACACCTGATCAAAAGTGCACCCAGTTGATCACATCACAGGGAAATCAGCTGGTTTCTTTGAGTATTTCCTAATCCAGGACTTTATCATTTTGAACCAGAGACAATCTATTGCAGTGGAAAAATCCCTCCTTACTTACTCCAAAAAAGGTCAAGGCCATTTCATTTATAGAGTAAGTGAAGACCTCAGTCTTTTGGGATGCAAAAGACATTGTGTTTATTGACTATCTTCAAAAGCACCATCAATGGAGAGAATTATGCAAACTTGCTGGGGTAGTTATGAAACGCTATCAAGATCAAATGCCCAGGAAAACTGATGGAAGGGATTTTGTTTCATCAGAACAATACTCCAGCACAAGGGTTGCTGTGCATGACTGGCTTTGAACTGGTTGATAGCTGTCCCTATTCTTCTGATCTTGGCTCCCATCTGACTATCATCTGTTATTCAACATGTAAAAGCACTTGGCTGGGAACCAGTGCTGCAGTGACAATGACATCATATCTGCCGTTGATGACTTTTTTGACCAACAGGATGAAAGCTTCTTCACCAATGGAATCTAAGCACTGCAACACCAATGGGAGAAGGGTGTGAACTGCAGGACACTTCCATTGGTATTGAAAAATAAACCTCATTTGGTAACATTCCATGAGAAAAGTTTGGTCAGTCTATGAAGTTTTCAGCCAACCTTCATACACCTGTTTCATGTATCAGTAGAATCTATTCTGCTCTACAGCTCTGAATGCTGATCTCTCACAGTAGCCTGACGGTGATCACTAGACGGCACATACACTCAGCTACTATGCAAGGCCTTTCACATCTCTTTTACCAACCATG
>NC_142940.1:25515479-25547662 GCF_046866305.1 Octopus bimaculoides
AGTATTTTTGTTTTTCCAATCTATTTCAAGTGGTTGGAAATTGTCGTATACGTTAGGTCTAATTCAGAAGCAAGCTCTCGAAAAGTTGTGCATAGATTGGCTTCCACTAAGGCTCTTAGTTGATTGTTGTCAACATCTGATGGCCAACCACTACGCTTATTATCTTCAAGACTCTCATCCTACGAAATTTCTTGAACCACCATTATGCTGTACGTTCATTAGTGGTTCCTGGGCCAAACACATTGTTGATACTGCAACCTGTTTCAGCAGCTTTACGGCCTGACTTGAACTGGAATAAGAAAATTCTGTGAATTTGCTTTTTGTCCATGTTCCAGGAAAATGGCCTAATTATTCAAAAAGAAAAAGAGTAACATGATTAGATAGAGTGAAAATGGGCTTTAAAATGATATATAAAGTAATTTAATAAAAATTAATTTGAAAATACATCATTTAAGACCAAAATTAAAAATTGCGCAAAAACTTTCTTGACAACCTAATAAAATATAATAAAAGAAATTGTCTTAGCATGTGTTATTAAGTTGCAAAATAATTATTGTTATATAAGAATTTTCAATGGTTAAATACATTTTATCATAATATATTTCTCTCATTTATAACTTCATACACTCCTTATGGTTTTCTCTTGCATCATACTATATACTCTATGTTTTGTTGAATGATACATTAAGGAGCTTTTTCTATAAGTACCACTTGATTAGTTGAATACATATATTGTGACTTAAATTTGTATATATGTGTATATATATATGTGTGTGTGTGAATATATATATATATGCGTGTATAAATATATATATATGTGTATATGTATACATGTGTTTGTATGTATATCTGTATGTATGTATATATATGTGTGTGTGTGTATGTACTTTTATGTGTGTGTGTGTGTGTATATGTATATATATATATATATATATATATATATATATATATATATGTACATATATTTACAGGGGTTGGACAAAATGATGGAAACACCTTAAGATTTCAAACAAATTTATTTTAATATGGGGTAGGACCACCTTTGGCAGTAATTACAGTTTGAATTCTTTGATTCATACAAAGTTTGAATTGTTTCCAAAGGAATTTTTGTCCATTCTGCAGCTAAAACAGTTTCCAGTTCTTCTAGTGATGATGGTGGAGGATATCAACTCTTTACTTGTTTTTCTAAAATGCACCATAAATGTTCAATAATATTGTGATCTGGGGACTGTGGTGGCCAAATAAGATGTTCAACTTCACTAGAATGTTCCTTGTGCCATTCAGTAACAACTTTAGCTGCGTGAATTGGTGCATTATCATCCTGAAAGATTGCATTTCCCTCCAGAAACAGTTCCGCAACCATTGGATGAATTTGATCAGAAAAAATACTTAAATAGTTTTGACTATTAATTCTGCCATGAAGGGTAACCATTGGGCAGGCGGATTTCCAATATATAGCCCCCCAGATCATTACATCCTCCTCCGTGTTTAACATTTGGAAGAAGGCAGTCTGGGTCAAATGCTTTTTTTGGCTGTCTCCACATGTATACTCATCCGGTGGTCGGAAATAAGGTAAAGGATGACTCATCTGAGATAATAACATTCTTCCACTGCTCTAGGGACCAATTCTGTAGGTTTTTACTCCACTCTAAAAGCTTTGCAAAGTTTGTTTTTGAAAGTAGTGGTTTTCTGATTGCAGCCCTCCTAGGAAATCCAGCTTTGTGCAGCTCCCGGCGAAATTTTTGGAGAAACTGGGTTCTCGAGGTAGTCATTAAGCTCTGCAGTAATTTTAGGAGCTGTACTTTAGTGATCCTTTCTAACAGTTCACATTAGAGTCCAATGGTCCCTATCTGAAAGTTTTGGTTTTCTTCCAGAGTTTTGTTTCAATGAGGAGATTTTTCCCTCATTCTCAAAGGCTGTCATTACTTTCAAGACAGTACTTCTTGATACCCCAAACATTTCAGCTGTTTTCATTATGCTAGCACCTACCATGTGAGCAGCAACAATTTGACCTCTTTGAAAGTTTGATAGATCTGTCATTTTAATGAATTATAATTACCTTTTTCTGATGTTATCTGAAAAGAAGCAGCAATTTTAGCAAAACATTAAGCAACACTAATGATAAATCAAAAAACATAGAAATAAACAAGCTTTTGACTGTTTTATAGATATATCAAAATTATGATGCTATGATGCTAGGTGTTTCCATTATTTTGTCCAACCCCTGTATATATATATATATATATATATATATATATATATATATATCTGTGTGTATGCATGTACATAAATATGTCTGTAATCCGAACACATTATTTTCTGCCTACATATTTTTTTTCATTCTCTCTCTTTTTCCTCTCAATCCCTTCTGTCAAAGAGTGTACCCTCGAAACCAAAGACTTTTCCACTCTTCCTATGCATCAAACAGCTGCTTGTTGTTCTCTCAACTACTTTCATCTTTTGTTTTCTGTAAAATTTGAACTTTATATACATATGTGTGTGTATATATGTGTGTGTGCATGCACGCATATAAATATGTGTATATAAGTGGAAGGATATTGTGAAGGGAGTGTGATTAAAGAGTGCGAGTAAGTGGCAAAAGAGCTGGGTATGTATGGAGTTGGTGGGGGTGCACAGGATAGCAATGATAAAAAGAACATGATTGGGGAGTAAGAGCTAGGCATAGTGTATGAAGGAGTTACGTATGGGTGGAACACACAGATCATAGGCTAACAGACAGATAGTAGAGTGAGACATGGCATGTGGGTAGAACACACAGGTCGGGGACAAGTGACACAGGTCCAAGAGGACAGGATTGGGGAGTGGGAGGTAATCAAAGTACAGGAAGAGATGTAGAGACGTAGATTGATTTGTTGTGGTAGTGTGTGTGAGAAGTTTTCTTGTTAAGCGTGGGTGGGTCACACAGCACTTCTAGAACTCAGTTTCGCTGACATGGGTGGGTCTTTTCAAGAATTTTATATCGCCAGACATCTTGGTCCATTGTCATTTCCTCTGTGAGGCCAACTTCCTGAGATTGGTCCTTAATGCTTCATCCCACATCTTCCTGAGTCTCCCTCTTCCATGGATACCATCCACTGTCAGTGACCAGCACTTCTTTATGCAGCTGTCCTCATTCATACACATCACATATCCAAACCAACTCTCTTGCATGCTACATTAGGTTCCCCTTACGCCCAACTTTTCTTTCAATACATTTGCACTTTGCCGTACATGTGCACTGATGTTGCTCATCCAATGAGGCACACTACCTTTGTTTCCCTCCAGTCTATACATGTCTTCTGCATTCAGAGCCCACGGAGTATAAAAGAACCCATTCAGAGCCCATGGAGTATAGCTGGTCATACAGAAGCATCATATAGTCTACCTTTCACTCTGAGAGAGAGTCCTTTTGTTGCCAACTGTGGTAATAGCTCTCTGAACTTCCTCCACCCAATTCTTATTCTAGAAACAATACTTTCAGAGCATCCTCCACCATTGCTAATTTGGTCACCTAGGTAACAGAAACTATCTACAACCTCAAGAGAGCCTCCTGGGAATTTGAGAGAATCCCATGTGCTCTTAGTGCTTTTTGTTTCTGCACATCTGCCACATACAAAGACTACTTTTTCTATTTTATATATATATATATATATATATATATATAAGTAGAGAGTAATGTAAAAACATTACAGAGGATATATTATAAATAATTAAGATTATTTATGAATATATCAATGGCCAAACGTGTTATCATAAAATAAAAAGAAGAAAAACGTTTATAATTATGAACAAGTCGCAATTAGAACTAAGAAGGTTAAAAAACCCTTACATGTTAAAAATAGCAACCAGAATTGCTATAAAGCCATAATATCACTCATATCATTTCTCCTCACAATAAAAACTTGTCTTCAGGCAAATAGAATGCATGACTCAAAAATGACTGATTAATCCCCTATTGCAGTTTCAGCATTAGGGACCTCTTAAGGGACCCATTCGCCTCATCAGGGGAAATATTCCTATAGATGGAAATCAAAACAACATTCTTCACCAGGGATGGTCTTTGTATTTAAGAGCAACCATGCATCCTGCTTCCTGGTGAAAATGTAATTGATCTCATTGGTAGGTTATTAGGTGGCTGGTCAACTTCTTGAAGTTGGTGTTGCAGATCTACAGGTTATTTGCATCACAGAACTCCAGTAGTTTAGTTCCTTCTTTGTTTCGGGAATCAATTCCATGGCCCCCATGTACACCATGGAAAATACTAGGCTGCCATCTGACATGCCCATTGAAATCCCGAGCCATGAAGATAAGATCCTTGTCATTTTTCTTAGTATAGGCCTTCAGAATATAAAAATGGTCCTTCTGTTCAATTGGTAGACCTGCTTGTAAGGTATAGGTAGAGGTAATTGACATTTTGCTATTTTGTAAGACTAGTCTGAGCTTAAGCACTCTATCACTCACTCTGACTACCTCTATGACCATATCCACTCATTTCTCAGCAAGGAATATGCTCACACCACCTACCCCATCACTGTTACCTTCCCAGAAGATTTTATACCTATGTGTATATTTGTATGTGTGTGTGTGTATGCATATCTGTGTGTATGTGTGTGTGTGTATATATGTGTGTGTGTGTGTGTGTGTGTGTATGTATGTGTATACATATATTTATATATGGGAGGTATTCGTATTCAGAAGACCCAGTGTCTTCTAGATATGTGTATGTATATATATATATATATTTGTGTGTGTATGTATATATATGTGTGTGTGTGTATGTATATATATGTGTGTGTGTGTGTATGTATATATATATGCGTGTGTGTATGTATATATATATATATATCTGTGTGTATATATATATGTGTGTATGTGTATACATATATATATATATATTTATATATGGGAAGTATTGGTATCCAGAAGACCCAGTGTCTTCTGGATATGTGTATGTATATGTGTGTATGTATATATGTGTATGTGTGTGTGTGTATATATATATATATATATATATATATATATATGTGTGTGTGTGTGTGTATTTATTTATATATATGTATATGTATCTATAAATAAGGGAAGATGAAGTGAGAGAAACAGTAAAGAGACTAAAAAACAATAAAGTGCCAAGGCTGGACAACATTTCCGTAGAATTAATAAAAGTGGGTGGCCAGATCATGGTCAAGAGGTCGACAGTTATGTAATGCATGCTGGGTGGAAAAAAGGGTACCTGAAAAGTGGACCAAAGGAGTCATTATTAAACTACCAAAGAAAGGAGATTTGAGCAACTACCAAGACTGGAGGTGAATAAACATAACTGCCAATGCCAGGTAAAATGCTGTGCTTAGTGTTGCTGTTCTGGTTGAAGTTTGCACTAGATGTAAAGTTGGGAGAACAACAAGCTGGATTTCAACCCAGTAAACCATACTGCGAGCAAATATTCACACTGTGCAACATTGTAGAACAATGCATGGACCACCAAAGACCACTAATAATAAACTTCATTGATTTCAAAAAGGTGTTTGACAGTGTGCATAGAGAAATCCACTGGGAGACTGCAAATGTATATGGAATACCTGACAATTACATCAGTCTACTTAACGGTTTCCACAACAATTCAAGTTGCTGCATTAAAACAAATTATAGATACACTGGTTTTCTTAAGATCATCACTGGAGTAAGACAAGGCTGTGTCCTGTCACCAATGTTTTTTTCTGATGGTCATCGATTTCCTTATACAAAGATCAGTTGTGTAGGAATATCATGGACCAGCTGTAGGAATATCATAGACAGCGAGGGACCAGCTAACAGACTTGGATTTCGCTAATGACATTGCCCTGTTGGCTGAGAATCACCCAACATTACAAGAAATGACGACAATAGTGGAAAAGGGCACAGCAAAGATTGAGTTGAGAATCAGTGGTCAACAAATGAAGGTAATGTAAGTTGGGAAACAAGTAGAAAGTGTACCAGTGAAAGTTGGACAAGAACCAGTTGAAGAAATTACAAGCGTTACATACTTGGAAAGCATAGTGACAAGCAATGGTGATGCAGAGAAAGATGTAAGCTGCAGAATTGGCAAGGCAGCAACAGTATTTAGAAGAATGACAACACTTTGGTGTAGCAATAACATAAGTATAGAGCTGAGAATTCATCTGTACAAAGCAGCAATACTGCCAATAGTGATCTATGCAGCTGAGACCTGGAAGATGACAGTAAAAATCGCCCGTCAACTTGTATTTCATCAGTGGTGCCTCAGAAAGATCCTAAGAATCACATTTTGAGACATCTCCAAGCTGCAAGAGTAAGGTCCCCTTCATGCAATTGTAACCAAACAATGAATGAGAATGGCTGGGCTGCTAGAGGAGAGGCTTATCAAAACAGCCATTGGCTGGATGCCACTGGAAGGTAAGAGAAAAAGAGGTTGGCCAAGGAAGACATGACCTTCATAGAAGACCTGTGCAGACTGAACATCACCTGGGAAGAAGCATACTGGTTGGCCAGAGACAAAGATAACTGGCAATCACTCACTGCCTGATGTGCTGCTCAAAGAAGAAGAATATATATGTATATATGCATATATATGTGTGTGTGTGTGTGTGTATAGTATATATAAATATGGGTGAATTGTAGTCTTGTTTGGTGTCATGTAAATGACACCCATGCCGGTGGCACATAAAAACACCCATCTCAGTAGCATGTAAAAGTACCCATTACACTTCTGGAGTGGTTGGCGTTAGGAAGGGCATCCAGGTGTAGAAACCATGCCAAATCAGACTGGAACCTGATGCTGCTCTCCAGCTCATCAGCTCCAGTCAAACCATCCAACCCATGCCAGCATGGAGAGTGGATGTCATATGATGAAGAAGATGATGATGATGATGATGATGATGTGTGTGTGTGTGTATTGATAAGTGCCAATACACAGAAAACTCTCAGTTACTGAGTCACTCTAACTTTTCCCAATTATATATATGTTTATCTATGCACTTTTATTTGAAAAGTCGGCACAGCAGTTACTTTAACTGACAGTCATAGTTTAACCAATGATCATGTTGGCCAAGACAATCATTGTGCTAAGTTTCATATAAAACAGTTTAAAATCCTTGACTTGTATCATGTATTGAGTGCTAGGGATATAACTTTATGTACTTTAGATATTTAAAGACTTGTGGAGAAATATATGTTCACATATGTTGATATTTAAATTAAAAGGAAGTGTCAGAATTATCTATTTAAACCTGGTCTATAATTTTCGTAAGAGAAATATTCCTAGTTATTATGTTGTATTTTCTGCACATTGTTATATAGGGAATAATGTAAAATTCAGCTGAATAATTTAAAATTCAACATATCAATGCAAATGCTTGCTAAATAGAATTTTTGGATTATGTATTTGTTATCAGTGATGTTTGGCTAATGTAATGACAAATTAAAGCCTGTAAAAATATAAGCATATAAAATATTTTTTATTCTGAAAGTTTGTCCATTTGTAAACCAGAACTCTGAGTCTTTGAATAAATTAAGACAGATTTCGAATTTCATCTTCTGCAGTTTTTGATTGTCAGGTTTGATGCAGTGTTGATAGTTTGTTAAAAGTGTCTTTTAGTCATTTTGGTTGCATTTTGCTTTCAGTTTTCTACAATTTTACTCAGATTTTGGATTACACATTAAAAGTACTAAACTGTGGTTAGTTATATTAAAAGCCTCTTGGTATTCATAGGGTTTTGTGAAGAAATATAAGATAAAACATGTCTTTCTGTTTTGTCTTTTATATTTCTTATGTCACTGCTGCCAATGGATAATGTTTATCATTCAAAATATCTTTTTGTTCCTATAGTCTTTTCTTTTGAGTGTTCAGATTTGATACAATAGCACATATTCTCTTGGTAAGATAGAATGGAATATTGATTTTTGTGTCTTTGAAATGACATGAAATAAAAAGTAAATATTGCCTCAAATCTATTGGTTTATAATATTCACCTGTCTTGATCCTGTTCAGTAGTTGTTTTTAAATAAATATGTTTAAAAGGAGTTATTTATGCCTTACTATTATCCATATTAAACAGGAAGCTATTGTTAGTACTATCTATAAGTGTCTTAAATTCAGAAAGTCTATCCAAATTTCATACTATAATATTAAGTAATCATCTAAATATTTTTCCAATTTACTTTCAAGTAATTGTAAAAATGGTTTTCTTATTTTTGCACAAGTTTTCCATATACTTTTATCACAAGGTATTGATAAATTTTTATATATTGGCTCTATCTTGGTTGCCATTGTTGTTCCAAATTTTTGTCTGTATTATTGTTTGGTCAAAATTTAAAATGTTGTTTTACTAAATAGATTGAAGTTTTGTAATTATAAATTCTTTCCCTACGTTGTCTGATAAATCATGAGAAAATTAATTATGCCAAAAACATTGCTTCAGTTCCATATTCATGTAGTGTATATGTATTCAAATTAACCACATCAAATGAAACCATTGAGGCTTCTTCATTTGCTATTGGAATGTAATTCAACATCATCTACCTGGAATAATCATAAGCACAGACAGACATATGGCTATTCAGTCTTGGACTGTGAACAAGTTGGAGGAATTGCTTTCAGCTGATTGCATTGACCTCAGTATTTTTATAATCTACTGTTTTGTTTATTGTTCTTTATTTTGCTGAACTGCGAAGTTATGGGACATAAAAGGATACAACATAAAGAACACTGGATTTTAAACTTGAATAAACAGGAATACACACACACACATACACACACACACACACACACACACACACACACATACACAATGAGTTTGTAAACAGTTTCCATCCACCAAATCTCATTCATAAATGATTGGTCGACAAGAGGGTATAGTAAAAGATAGTTTCTCCAGGTGCCATGTATTGGAATCAAACCTGAAACCATTTGGTTGCAAAGCAAGCTTCTTAACTACACAACCATTTCTGTTAAAATTGAATTTTTTTTTTTTTGTTTTTCTTAATTTCTTTTTGTATGATTTTTAAAAATCTCATTATGTTTGTTTTTTCTTCAAAGAGAAGCACCCAAGAACGTATGACTGAATACCTAAAGCAAATACATCTTGACCAGTCCAGGGAAGTTGGTTTAATAATTGATGGCAGCACTTTGTCTTTTGCTCTGGAGAAATCATGCCAAGATTGTTTTCTCGAGCTTGTGGTTCACTGTAACTCTGTAGTTTGTTGTAGAGTGACGCCACTTCAAAAGGTAAATCATCTTTTAATTATGCCTTCTGTATTTGTGTGTGTTAGTAATGTCTTCATTTGTCAGTATGAATGAGTGTGTATGTAAAAGTTTATGCCTTTGACTGTGGGTCTGCTCAATCAAGGTTGGTTGAACAACAACAGTGACTGAAGATAATGACGTCCTGAAAAACTGTAGAATTAAAAATTTAATATGTACTGAGATCTGTCGTGTGAAATTCTAGAATGAGCACCAGATACTGCAATATATATGAATGCAGCTTTCATTTGCTATAGTTTTATAATGGTGATATTGTATATTACTCTAAGATAATACTTGACTATCATTAAATATTATATTTCAACAACAATGGATATTACATTATAGCATTTTGAATATTGTACTATGATATCATTGGATACTACATTATGATATTGCTGAATATAGCATCACATAACACTGGGCTGTCATATCATCACATCATTTCATTATATGACATCACATGATTGGGTAATACTATGTCGCCTCATTGGGTATCTATCCGTGATAGCAATGTTTACCACTCCTCTAGTTATAACTGGATACATCATGGAATATTTAATCCTTTTATGACCAAATTTCTAATGGCATACAGAGCCTATTCTTACTTTGGTCACACGGCTTTCATGGATTCCTATGACTCTCTGTCGCCATCCAATTCTCGTATTATGAATTTGAATTGGGAGCTTGATCCATAGTGAATCTTTTGTTAGCTGATTACACACTCATGGATGCCACCCCTATGAATGCATTGCAGTTACTCTCTTGATGCAGCTTGGTAATTCTCCTCTCATCCATGTTGGCTCACTTGAGCTTTTCCGCTACCAATTCATGATCCACCATACTTCACTGTATCCCTTGCAGGGTGGCTTAATAGGTATTATGTCTTGCCAAAGGGCAGCCCATAACTATGCAGGACATGGTTGTCACCCTGTGAAGTATTTTCAAAATGCCCATATACCCTGCACAGTACCTATACATCTTTTTTTCATCCTTTACTTGTTTCATTCATTTTACTGCAGCTATGCTGGGGCACCCCCTTGACGGGCTTAGTCGAATGAATTGATCCCAGTGCTTATATTTTGAAGCCTAGTAACTTATTCTATCAGTGTCTTGCCGAACCACTAAGTTATGGGGACATAAACACCCCGACATTGGTTGTCAAGTGGTGGAGGGGGACAAACACACACACACAAACACACACACACACACATATATATATATACATATATATACAGTAAGTTTCTTTCAGTTTTTGTCTACCAAATCCACTGACAAGGCTTTGGTCAGTTTGAGGCTATAGTAGAAGACACTTACCCACGGTATCACACAGTGGGACTGAACCCTGAACCATGTAATTGAGAAGCATGCTTCTTACCACATAACCACACCTGTGTCTATATATCCCTACTAATTTTGAAAATAATCAACTGTTTGGAGAATATAATAAAATAATCCACTTTTTCACTAGTTAGCTAATGTTTCAAATATAATTTAAGAAAAGGTTCTTACTTAAAATTATGATGAAAGGTTTTGAATTAAATGTGAACTTTTTAAAATGGAAGGTTTTTGTGTGATAGAATTAGATGCAGTTTCAAGCGGGTTAATGTCAAAGCATTAAAGAATATATTTCATTTTTTTCTTTCTTAATTGAATGTTCTGATAATGTATCTAATATGTCTAGGGTGCAGTTGTGCGCATTGTCAGAGACAACCTCAAGAAATTGACTCTTGCTGTTGGTAAGTAGTGTTTTAGTGTTTTTCTCTCTTTCCAGTTTCCACCTCTCTCTAGCTGTCTCTCTGTTTGTCTACCCCTCTCTCTCTCTAACACATCTCCATCCACCCACTTTCACTCTTACCATCATTCACTCTTCCAAACACAAACCTACATCCTCCATAATAACAACCAACACAAGCCAACATAGGAAACTATACTATACACAACTAAATAACAGCTAAATTTCCCTCAAAATCACCCTACCACTTTAAAAAAGGATTAAAAACACATTTACTAATGTAATTCTAGAAAACTCATCCTGAATACAAGACAAGGTTGTTACTGTTGAAAAACCTTTTATCATAGTTCTAGTCAATCAGGACTGACCTGGAGTTAAACACCAACAACATAATGATGCTAACCAATATTCTATGTACTCTTCCTTCTGCACAGGTGATGGTGCCAACGATGTGAATATGATTCAGACTGCTGACATCGGTATTGGTATTTCTGGTCAAGAAGGCATGCAAGCAGTAATGTCATCAGACTTTTCTATTGCAAGGTTCCGATTTTTGAAACGTCTCCTCCTTGTCCATGGACATTGGTGCTATCATCGCTTTGCTCATTTCCTTTCTTTTATGTTCTATAAGAATCTGGTAATTAAAATTTTTTTTTTTTGTTTTACTCTTCTTAAAATTGTTTTCTTTTGCAAAAGATTAGACAACTTGTCTTTTGGTAAGATTTGTTACCTTTTGCTTGATTGACAAAATTGAGATATTTCTTTAAATAAAAATCTGTCATTCAACATAATTCAGTAGAAATTGTGATAAAATTAATACCTTTTTGCCACTCTGTAAAAGTCATGTGACTTTCAAAATGAAAATATTCTGTCTTTTATTATAAAAATCCATTACATTGAATATGGAGATTAATACATCTGCATATTTTATATTTCTGCAGTCAATTATACAGCATATTTGATTTAAACGTATCAAACGCATGTTTCTGCTACACAGATATGTTACAATTGCATTTGCATCCAGTTTCTTTTGACTGTTATTAGTCTATGCAACTTTATTCAAGGTCTGTTCACTGATGTGGTCTGAAGCGAACTAGGTGTATGTAGATTTAGCTAGCATTATATTTGGCATGTGACTATAGTTTTTGAGTGCAAAGAGTATGAGAGGAAGATTTGGAAACCTGGTATGACTATAAAAACTGCTGTGTGGTTGATCCTCTAATGACCCTAGGTTTATATTTCAAATAAAGAATACTAAACCTTAAATTAGGTCAGAGAATATTTTTTTAAGCCACAAGCCTTAGTTGGATTAGGAATTCCTTGTGGTTCAAAAAAAAAGAGTCTTTTTTCACTGTAAACTTTTGCCTGCTGTATGTATATTTGCCACACTCTCTCTAACTCTCTGTATATGTATATCACTCATGTTGTGTGTATGTGTGTGTGTCAGTGTCTGGGCATGCATGTGTAAGGAATTTCATTAGTGTAAAAGAGTCACCATCAGCAAGCTAAGAGAAATTTTTATACTTATGCACCAAATGGTAAAACAAAAACTTAGTTTAATGGTTCGTTATAAATTGCCCCAAATAATGCAGAAATCTATCCTGATCAAGAGACCTATTTGTTAAAGAAGTCATGGTCTGACACGGAACGAAAATCATTGAAATAAAGGCATTCAGCTATGAAAATTACCCCCAGCAACAACAGGATACTTAACTACTATATATATATATATATATATATATATATATATATATATATACTTTTAATTATAAATTTTTTCTATATATGACAGTGGATTTTCATCGATGAATTCATAAACCTTGGTTCTTTTCCCTAATACTATATATTAATATATATTTTATACTGTGAAGCTTAATTTAATTTTAATTTTTAATAAATTGATTTTAATTGAGTTTTTACCTGTAATTTTGGATTTTATCCCTAATATTATTATTATTATTATTATTATTATTATTATCATTATATATATATATATATATATATATATATATATATATATATATATATATATATATATGTATGTTCTGGTTTTGATGTTGGCACTGGCCTCTCATTACATGATAACCATTTTCTTTTTTGTTTTCTGTTGTGATGCAAAATCCATTTTTCATTACTTGTAACAATGCACTGTAGAAATGACAGGTTGTTATTCCAGACTAGAAGACTGCTGCAAATGGTGGAACATGATATTCAGTTCTCAAGCATAAGCTCATGTAGAACCCAAATTCCCTCTTTGCATGCTTTCCCATTTTGCTTGAAATATTCATGGATAGTTGAATGTGACACATAAAATGTTTACGTTGAATCTCTGGTACTTTGACATGGATCCAATACAATAGTTTCATTCAAAGGTTGTCATAGAGAATGGCTTGTCTTTCAGAGCGAGGCTTGTTAGATATGACACAATCACCATCTTTACACCTTTTGAACCACAGCTGACATATACAAGCTTTCACTGTCTCCAGATACACTTCACAAAAGTTTTCCATTGCTTCTGTAGCAGTATTTTTCTTTCAAAACTCATACAGTAAGTAATGGTGAATATGTTTGTTTCATAAAGTTCTTATCCTCCATGGGGTTAAATACTGAAATACCTATGAATGACACTGCCAGATAGAAGAGATGATATACCTTTTGTAGACAGTTCCCACCCATTCAACCTTGGCTCTGATGTGATTGGTTGATTCATATTTCATAGTGGTGAAAAAACGCAATTACTTTCTGAACACCCAAATATATATATGTATGTATATACAGGTAATGTGTGCGTGTGTGTGTGTGTGTGTGAATGTATATACATGTTTAGATGTGTGTGTGTGTGTGTGTGTGTGTGTGAATACATATGCATGTGTAGATATGAGTGTGTGTGTATACATTTATGTATATATATTCTTTTATCCTTTTCCTTGTTTCAGTCATTTGACTGTGACCATTCTGGAGCACTGCCTTGAAGGGTTTTAGTCAAAGAAAGCAACCCCAGAATTTATTCTTTTAAGCCTTGTACTTATTCTATAGGTCTCTTTTGCCAAACCACTAACTTACAGGAACGTAAGTACATCAACACTGGTCGTCAAGCAATGATGAGGGACAGCCACAGACACAAAGACACACATAAATATATTCATATGGTTATGATTAATCAAATAATCTAATTTGCTATGAGAAATTAGTCAACTTTTGAATCCACAAATCTATCACTCTGTCTATCTCCATCAGACTCTGTCTCTTTTATGCCTTTCCTCTCTCTCTATATACGTTTACCACACTCTTTATCACTCTCTGTTTGTGTATGTATATCTCTCACGCATGCTACTCTCCACTTTCTCTCTTGATATGACGTACTTGCATTCATTTTGTCTAAAACTTAGTCATTGTAATGTTTACTTCCATTTTATGATGGACAGCTATCTTGTAAAACATTCTAGCTTCCAAACCCTGTTATTTTTTTTTAAATTGGGAAAATTGATCAAACTTTAAACCTTTGTATTGTTTATGAATTTGTTTTGCAAGATTCCTGAGGTGAAATTGTGTTGTGAAATAGATGTTGCTATATTTTGGGATGGTTGTTTTTTTTCTTGCCAAATAAACATACACACTATATATTTACACTTCACTCGTTTGTTCATGTTATTTCATCTTATGTCCATTGTCTGGAAATCTTTATGTCTAGAAAGACAGAATGGATTAAACAGAACAGGAGGATACACATGGGATGGAAGAGTCACTGAAGAGGTCACAGGTGTGTGATAAAAGATTTCCAGACAATGCACATAAGATAAAATAAGAACAATAATAAATAAGTAAAGAACAAATAAATAGTGTGTGTGTTTATTTAGCAAGAAAATTAATTGACCATGCTGAAATATAGCAAAACCTCTGTATTGTTTTTCTAAGATTTTTCTGGAATAAATCACAGAATTGGATTTAGCATATATATGTATACCTATATATATATATATATATATATATATGTCACTTGTTAACATTATCTCTACAGATTTTCTGTAGAGATTATAGCCAGCACTGATTTTGTTATGATGTTTCAAATCTGAGACACTTAATGTAAACAACAATGAGATCGAAGATGAAATATGGGTAATGGGCATATATGACATATTTCAGGATCTTTTGCTCCTTCATCAGCATCCATCCATCCCATTAATCAGCCATGAACTCATTGCTCAAACAGCCACTAAATATAGTGGTGTAACATTATTGGAAACTGTTACTATGTGGTGGGGATTCAAACTTCTTACTACACAACCATACCTTTGTAAGTGTGTGTACATGTGTGTATGTATGTATTTTTTTACTCATTCAAGGAATGCCATAAATATATATTTCTGCACTATCTCTACTAGTTTTACTGAATTTTTGGAATTCTATGATAGAAGTACTACAAGATAATGACAATAAATAAATAAAACATCATATTTCAAGTGTTTACATTTTGAATTTTTTCTTTTTCTTTCTTTCACAGATTTCCACATTTGTTCTCTTCTGGTTCCAAATTTTCAGTGGTTATTCTGGCTCCATGCAACTTGGTGGTATATTTCTAATGCTAGAACATGTCTTGTTTACATCACTTCCACCACTTCTTAATGGAATTCTTGACAAGGATCTATCTGCTGAAACTCTGTATGAAAATCCTGAACTTTACAAACAGGGACCAAGTGGGGAAGTAAGCAAGGACAAGTTTGCTTTCTATATTTCCGGTGCTGAAGATGTAACAAATCTGAAAGTGTCTTGTTGTTGTGTATGAACTGACAATGTCTGTTGTGACAGTGCCTGTGTGATAGAATCTGTGTGGCAGTGTCTGTTGCGGCAGCATTTGTTGTGACAATATCTGCAACAATATCTGTTTTGATAGTATATGTTACAACAGTGTCTGTCACAGTATCTGTGTGACAGTATATGTAGTCTGCAAAGTGTATGTTTTGTCAGTGTCATTATAACAATTGTCTACTAATACAACAGTCACTAGTACAACCAATATTATTTTGACTAAGGTAATTGTGTTACATATTATTTGATTTTCTCCTGACTACCATTAAAAGTGATGTATACAAAAATATGTTAGCGGGATCGTTGCCGGTGCCCCTGGGCTGGCTCTTGTGCGGGTGACACATGAGGTTTTTCGAGCGAGATCGTTGCCAGTGCCCCTGGACTGGCTCTTGTGCTGGTGACACATGAAATTTCTTCGAGCGAGATCGTTGCCGGTGCCGCTGAACTGGCTCTTGTGTGGGGTTCTGGGATTTTTCGAGTGGGATCGTTGCTGGTGCTCCTGGGCTGGCTATTGTGCGGGTGACACATGAGGTTTCTCGAGCGAGATGAGCGTGGCCTTTGCCAGTACCGCCTGACTGGCCTTCGTGCGGGTGACACGTAAAAGCACCCACTACACTCTCTGAGTAGTTGGCTTTAGGAAGGGCATCCAGCTGTAGAAACACTGCCAAATCAGATTGGAGCCTGGTGTAGCCATCTGGTTTCACCAGTCCTCAGTCAAATCGTCCAACCCATGCTAGCATGGAAAGCGGACGTTTAAACGACGACAACAATACGTACAGACATATATATATATATATATATATATATATATACACCGCCTGACTGGCTTTTGTAGGGTTTTCGAGCGAGATCGTTGCCAGTGCCCCTGGACTGGCTCTTGTGTGGGTGGCACATAAAAGACACCATTTCGAGCGTGGCCGTTTTCGTGCGGGTGACACGTAAAAGCACCCACTACACTCTCTGAGTGGTTGGCGTTAGGAAGGGCATCCAGCTGTAGAAACTCTGCCAAATTAGATTGGAGCCTGGTGTTGCCATCCGGTTTCACCAGTCCTCAGTCAAATCGTCCAACCCATGCTAGCATGGAAGGCGGACGTTAAACGATGATGATGATGATGATGATGATGATGACAAATGATATATGAGCATATGCATGTATACATACATATATGTACATACCTACATCTACATGTATATATAGATGCATATCCGGGTACAGGACGTCAAAAAAGGAACGAGGACATAAACAAAGCACAAAAAACGGACTTTTTTTACGGACAATAGAATGAACACATAGGAAAACAGACGAGCCACTTATGGAACTTTTCCTTCATCAGCTGCCTCTATTCTAAACTGGGCGTTTCGAAGATGAGGCAGAACGCGCTCATCATCATCATCATCATCATTGTTCATTGTTTAATGTCCATGTTCCATGCTGGCATAGGTTGAAATATTTGACAAGATCTGATGGGTTTAAGGATTGTCTAATTTAGTGTGGGCTCTATGGCTGGATACTCTTCCTAATACCAACCACTTTATTGTGTGTACTGAGTGCTTTTTCTGTGCCATCAGCACAAGTGAGATCACCATGCAAGACTATGAACCTCAAGAGAGGTGTCTTTATGTTGTGAGATAAGGCATTAGAGTATGAGAAAAGGACCAGAGCAGGAGAGTTTTATTGCTGTAGATCTACATGGTTACTCATGTTTTAGAAAAGAAGGTCGGTATGATTGAGGTGGATCTAGGAAGAGCTACAAATAGTGGTGATGAGGTGTCTGGAGGAGTAGAATTAAGTGGGGACAGAAGAATCAGAAATGTGAGTGGGTAGATGTATCAGAGAGTGAGAGATGAGCAATAGCGTGAATATAATTGCTGAACGAGTGTTGAGGGGTGAAAATAGTGAGTGGTAGATAAGAAATAGGGGTGATCAATGATACATAGGGGTGAAGAACAGCAGAGTAGTAATGCAGATATAGTAGACAAGGAAGGGTGAAATTCTGATTTAAGCACCCGCTATAATCTCCAATAACTTCTTCAGTTTTTTTGAAATTTCAGAAAATTTTTGTGAATTTGTGTTCTGCATATGAGAATTCAAACAATTATGCAAAATAATTTTATTGAGTGTGTGATTTAAGGGCAATTCTTTAGCTATTGTTTTTAGCACATCTCATGACCACTTGATACCTTCCTCGGTTCTTTGTCACTCTGACATGTATTGATGTTTTTCAATATTTTTCTCTCCATAGACACACTTTATAGATTGATGATGCACTCAAGGGTGGTCCAAACCATTCGGATTGTTCATATTTTAAACTCTGATTTGAAAAAGAAATTTGAAAATGAGTGGGACTTTAAGATTTGGAGGTGGGGGGGGGTGTTAAAAATTTTTATAAAAATTGATTTTTTTCATAATCATATGAATTCCAATGTGTAGAACACAAATTAGCAAAATTTTTCTGGAAATTCCAAACAATAGAAAAGTTTTGAGGGGTTTTATGGGTGCTTAAACCAGAATTTCACTGAGGGAAGGATGAGAGAGAGAGAAAGAGAGATGATGATGTGAGGATGGGTAGGTTACCATAGTGTGGATAGAAGAGAGACAGGTATAGTACATGTGGAAGGTGGGAAATGTATGGAGGTAGAGGAAGGGAAATAATTTGGTGGCTCAAGCAAAATGATTAGCGTAAAATGTAGATGGAGAGGACAGTGTGAAGGATGAATATGTAGTGAAATTGTTCTGGGCAGTTAGTGGTATCAAGAAAGACTGCAGTTGATAGGTGGTTGCGGTGGGGGTGAGGGGCACATTTTTGAATATCATTCTATACCTCCCTGTTTAGACATGTTTAAATAAGTATTTGAAATCTGAAATCGAAATCGAACTGAATCTGACAACTGGCACCCATGCCAACCTCTCCTTCATTGGACACTAAACTCTGCTTGCGAAGATCTGTTGCGGCACGTGAAATCGAAATCGTAATTGAACCATACTCAATGACTGGCACCTGCACCAGTGGAGCACTAACAGCACTGTCCAAGTGTGTTCATTGCCAGAGCAGCTGTCTAGCTTCCGTGCTAGTGGCCCGTAAATAGCACCATTTGAGCGTAATCATTACCAGTGTCGCCTTCTAGCACTTGTGCTGGTGGCACATTAGAAAATCATTCGAGCGAGGTCGTTGCCAGTGCTGCTGGACTGGCTCCCGTGCAGGTGGCACGTAAAAAAACACCTTTTTGAGCGTGGCCGTTGCCAGTACCATGTGACTGGCCCTTGTGCCGGTGGCACGTAAAAGCACCCACTACACTCTCAGAGTGGTTGGCGTTAGGAAGGGCATCCAGCTGTAAAAACTCTGCCAGATCAGATTGGGGTTTGTTGCATCCATCTGGTTCACCAGTCCTCAGTCAATTCGTCCAACCCATGCTAGCATGGAAAGCGGACGTTAAACGATGATGATGATGATGATGACATACATCATCATTAGTTAATCAAATTATAATTTGTAAAAGCTTTAGCAACAGTAAACAATCACATCAAAATGAGAACCATGATGTACTTTTAAGTATCTCAAATTTTGTTCTATTTCTGTGACCTGCTCACTGACACAACTCCACTAAGTCTATTGAAAACCAATTAGTGAGCAGATTTTGAAGCCCCACAAGTTTTCTGTTTTTTTCTTTTATTATGTTGGTTCAAAAGCTTCAGTAATAGTCACTATTACCTGTTGCCTATTAAAAATAACAACTTCGAAACAATTTTACTTCAAATAAGAAAATCAAATATCAAATCAGCTCTACACATTTCACGACCTAGTCCTAAGACAGGTTACTGAATACTCTGTAAACATTGCAAACCTAATCTTAACGATTAGTCCAAACAGACTTGCATTGACTGAGTTTTAAAGAGTCAGGTAGACTGCTTTGCAGTATTTGTTCTGATGCTCTGCACTATAAGTTCAATTCCCACCAAGGCCACTTTTGCCGTTCAACCTTTAAGGATTAATAAAAATGTTCCAACCCAGGAAAATGGACTGGCAGAACTTTGAAAATGTGTGACCGATGCCTTGTGGTATTTGTTCCAGCTTTTTGTGTTCTATGTTTAATTTCTGCCATCTTGCTATACACTTAAATTTTACCCCAAATTCTGATAATAAGGACACGACTGCTATTAGAACTTCTAACTGCAACATGTACAATATACATAACACACATACAAAACACCCATACACAAATATATGCACACAGAGATATCAAAAGCAAAAGCCCAATGTGAATGACAATCAGTAATTAAAGTCACTCTTTTTCAGCTCTACACAAAATGGTCATTTTTTGGCATCCTGCTTGATTCCCTCTTCCAGAGTATTGCATTATATTTCATTCCACATTTGGTAAGTTAGATCACCATTTTATTCCTTTCTACAATGCTTAAGAGATTAGGATCATAAATTATTAAAAAGGGACTATGTTTAACTAAAATACCTCACAGAAATTAATCATGACCCCCTGAATTCTGTCCTCAAATTTAATCAATGATAGCCTCTCATCTCTACAGTCTCAATAAACTGAGTTATAGTTGTGTGCTTGAGCCAATATCCTTGACAATACTCATCATTTTATGCTCATCATCATCAAACATCTGTTTTCCATTCTGGCTCAAAAGATTTCTGTGGAGCTGGCCAGCTGGAGAGCTGTGTAGGCTTCAATTGTCTCTCTTGACAGGGTTCTTATGACTGGATGCCCTTCCTAATACCATCCACATTACAGAATGTGCTGGGTGCCTTTCACATGGTAGCAGCACAAGTGCATTTCGTGTGGCATTAGCATGAGTGCATCTTATATGGCACTAGCAACATTAATAAATGTATTCTGAATAAAGTAACTAATACAATGTAAAAATGAACTTGCTTATTTCTTCACTAATTTATGTCTGAAGTCCTAAAGTAGATGTCTGCATACTTTCATACTATCACACACCACATTAATTCAGATAGAGGTGGGTAGTAATGCTATTTGTACCAAGTAGCTCATTATCTCAAGAAGAGCAGACAGATAGCTTATCCTCAGTAGAGCCTAACTCTAACTATTAATTGAATATATTTCCTCTCTTTATTGTACACCAACGCATCTCAATGAACTCTGCTAATTCTTTGTTAACGCATCTCAATGAACTCTGCCAATTCTTTGTTATACCAACAACTCCTAGTTTTTTATTTTGTAGTTTTGCACACTGAGTTCCGCTATCATTTGTATGCAATTGAGTAAAAATAATATCTACCTTCAGGTAGAGTGACTGAAATTATCAGAATATTGTGCCTAAGGGCAGGACACAATGTCTTTTAAGAGTATTTCATAAATACTTTTATTGCTCCAGCTATTCTCCTCAGGGCAAATTTTACCTCAATTAGCCATGCTAAAATGTTGCAGTGGTAGAGAGCAACATCCTGATATAAAACCCCCATACCTTTAGGTAGAGAGAATATATCTGACACTCCACTTTCATTTTCACTCCAGCCTGGGATTGATTACAAAAACACACGCACGCACACACACACACACACACACATGCACACAGAGGAACAAGGTAAACAATTTTGAGGGGAAATGGTTCAGCTGATTATATGAACTGCAGTATTTTGCAGGTTCTTTATATTACTGACCCCTTAAAAATGACTGCAAAGTTGATTTCTGCAGGATTTGAACTCAGAGAACTCAGAATGTAAAGATCCAGAACAACCACCATAAAGCATTTTGTCTATTACTTTAGTGATTCAACCAATTTCCATTTTCTAACGTGAACTAATAATGGACAATAATACAGAATATTTCAAGGAAGACTATATTAATTCAAGCACTTCTTCAGATAAACTTATAATTCTCTCTAAATTAACTCCTATTTGAGAACTACTGGCCAATAGCCAAGCTTATGACTGTACTTCTTAAGATAAGCTCCAAAAATCTAACATAGTTGTGGTTCCCAGCTAAATCCTGTGTCACCTTATTTATATTACAGATACCATTTAGGAAACTATAGATGTTAGAACTTGCTGTATTTAAGATCTCAAACTTTGAGTTCTACTGTCTATATTTTAAAGTCATTATAAACACCATATCTTATTCTTGTATATTTGTTTTGTTTTTAAGGCTTACTTTGACAGTAATACAGGAATTTGGGAGTTTGGTACAACGATGATGGTGATCCTCATTTTAATCATCTATCTACATCTTGGTATTGAGACATATTCATGGGTAAGTTTCACTGATTTAACTCTTCACTATAGAATATATTCAATATTTGTTTATCTTATAAACCATTGTTGATAAGCTTCACAAGATCTGATTTCTTTATCATAGTTGACTGCATATCTATGACTTTTCTAAAAGTTGTAGAGGTTTTAGTGATTGTTTCAACTTATACCTAAGGACAGGTCTTCTGTTATCATGACATCCCTCCATTTATTGGCCTTACAAAAGTATTTTTAGAATGTGGTCATTTTACATTCAAATAACAACAATATTACTAATAATTATAATAGAACAAGGAAAATATTGATAGTACACAAAGCATTTCATTCCCAAGAGTGACACTGATAGGTTGTACTACTTGTCTAGAAGAAAGGGTGGGAGAGGTTTGATCAGTTGCTAAGATTGTGTAGAAGCAGAGGAAAACAGCATAGGGTGTTATGTAAAAGTTGCCATGGAACCATTGTTGAAATATGTGAAGAAGTCTGGCAATATCAAAATTGATAATTGTGTAAAGAAAGAAAAACTTAAAGAGGAAAATTACATGAAAAAAGAAATACCATGGAAAGAAAAAAATATGTGCCATCAATTTGCAAGAGGTACGAATACCAAGACAGATGCAGAAGACCAGTGGTTATGGATGCAGAGGAATGATTTGAAAATAGAAACAGAAGCACTTATATGCACACCACAAGAACAAGCATTAAGGACTAACTATGTGAACAACAGAATTGACAACACTACTGAGAGTGACAAATGCAGAATGTGTAGTGAGAGAGGTGAAATGGTATGGCACATTGTTAGTGAATGCCCAAAATTGGTACAACACAACTACAAAAGAGAACATGACATGGCAAAAGTAATCCGAGGACTTCAAACACATGGCATGACCAAACCCCAGGAATTACTGAGAATAAAGACTGCAGAATCCTGATGCAATGATTCTGTGTGACCATCAGATCAGACATTGGAAATCTGACGTTGTTGTGGTGAACAAAAAGAAAAAAAACTTTCACGATAATTGACGTAGCATGTCTTGGTGACAACAAAATCAAAGCAAAAGAAGGAGGAAAAGTGAACAGCTATGACAGTTTGAAGTAGGAAATATTCAAGTTGTGGTCAATGAAGAGAGTGGATACGATATCAATAGTAATTGGTGTGCATGGAAGCATCAGCATTCAACTACCAACTTCAAAAAGATTGGTATACATGTAAAGATATAACACCTACAAAAATCATCATTGCTTGGAACTGCTTGAGTTCGCCACAGGGTTCTTGAAGCATGATCAGTAAACAAGTGTCACTTTAGTCTGCTGGTTCTGGATAGCTGACACTATCCATCATACCCTGCAAAATAAGGTGAGAGTTTTCATCAAATAATAAAAAGAAAATGAAGAATCCTTATGAAGATAGGAACCTCAAGTGATTAAATCTTGCCAATAAAACTAGTTGTAGGACTTTGGAACTGGTTAATATTTTGTTAAACTTTAGGTCATATTTTCAATAAACTGAATGTACGATGTATATGTATACAAATATACTCATACATGTTAAGGCATAACTAAATCAGGAGGCCTCAAGTTTGATTTCATGATATAGCACTGTTGACAAGTGTCTAGTGTCATAGTCTTAGTTTGATCTAAGTTTGGTGTGAAATTGGGTAAAGAAAAAAAAATAGGAACTGAAAATTTGACAGATTGGCTGTACCTGTAATTCAAAGGATGAGCCTTGTCACGCATAATGTGGCAAACTGAATCTGACTAGAGATCATATAAGGGATATATACTGTGGAATATTCAACCACTTAGACCATAATTCAATGAATTGGTAGTTCTGTTGATTAAACTAATGGAATAATCATAGTTGATGAAATTGACACAAAATTCATCTGTTTCCATGTATGTGTTGAGAAAATATAGTAGAAAATTATTTATTGGTTTCATCAAATATGGAGGTTTTTAACTTCTTTGATATATATTTAATAAAAATAATTCTTTAACCAAGGTGTCACGTAAAAAGCATTGCTGTTGATGCTGGTGCCATGTAAAAAGTACTGGTGATGGTACCACAAAAAAAGCACCCAGTACACTCTGTAATGTGGTTTGGTATTAGGAAGGGTAACCAACCATAGAAACCAAGCCAATACAAACTATGGAACCCAGTGTGGCCCCTGGTCTTGCCAGTTCCTGTCAAACCATCAAACTTATGCCAGCATTGAAAACAGACGTTAAATGTTGATGATGATGAATTCAAAGGATTGCTTTGTTACAATGGTAGAACATCTGTCATGTGTACAGGATATGTGGCTTCATGTCCCATGAGTAGCATTTGATTTTTTTTCTATCTAAAAAGGTTTTTTCAATCCAATATTTACATGGTATCATTTCATGTTCTCTTGAAGGTTTATAAATTCTTATAGCATCAGCAAAATTAATGAAAATATCTCCAAGTGCTAGATATCTATAATCAACCATTTTCAGAAACCTCTGAAACCAGAGTACCACACAATTACAAAGACATTATTGATAAATTCATCAGCATGATTGGCAAACTCAGGAGATTAATCTCCATCTCTGTTTATCTGATTTCAAACATTGCTTTATAACTAATTGATCCTAGCATCTTGACTAATATTTATTGAGAATCACTGAGTAATTTTTTTTTGTTTTCTTTTTCCAGACATGGATCCAATGGTTTCTAATGGTGATAAACTTTCTCTTCTTTTGGTGCTGTATGATTGTGGTGCATGCTTTCTGTTTAGATTGTGAACACCCTGGTAATCCTTATTGGGTCATGGAAAACACATTGGCCAAACCAACTCATGTCTTGATTGTTGTGATTACCTCAGTTATTGCTTTAATTCCCAGGTAAGCAGCAATGATTTTGCATCACTTCCTAATTTTGTTGTTGATTTTCCAAAGTTTCTATTTCCAATTCCTCCTCAGATAGAGAGGATACCAGTAATCTTTTCTACTATTTATATAAACTTGATTTGTTTACTTTGAGACTTGTTTTTCCAGGATTACGTGGGTTAGATGAATATTAATGTGACTTAGTTTTCACCCACATGCTTTCCCTTTCACTAACCTTTAACTGTTTTTCAAATAAGTGATCTCTAATTCCACACATCTTCAAAGGTGCAAAGCCAACAGATCATTTGTTGGTAACACTTCAAATGACAATGTCATTGCATGTAGTTCAATGATTTTCAGAAAAGCACAAATATAAGCATACACGCGTGCACGTAAATAGATATTTATTTACGACAGACTTCTCTCATTTTCTGTTTATGGAATCACAAGGCTTCATTCAGCTTGGGTCCATATAGGAAACACTTGCTCAAGGTACTTTGCTATGGGACTGAATATAAAATCATTTGCTTGAGAAGTAAACTTTTGATCCATACAGTCACGTCTGCACCTGGCCTTGTGTGTGCATGTGTGTGTGTGTGTGTGATGCTAAAAATAATCCAGATCACATGATATGAAACATCACAGAGATATGCCATATATCTCCTGTGAGTGTTGTAAGTCATTTGAAGCCACTTGGATTTGTGAATCTCTTTTGTGTTTGGGTAACCCAATGTTTAACTGACAAAATTTTAATGGCCCACTTTTCCATTTGCAATTTTTTGCTCAAACATAGAAAAATCACCAAATTTTTGAAAAGAATGATTTAAAGAACAGCAGTTATGTAACCACCTTCATTAGCTTATGGCTGATTCTGCTATAAGAATCTGTGCACTCTTAGCTGAGTGCTTCTGCAACATCCTGTTCCTCCTGAAGAAGCTGTGTGTGTATACTTATCTGTCAAATATGTATGCATGTATAGATAGAGAAATGTATGTGTGTAAGTCTTCAGTAAGACTGATGGTTTTCACTTTTCAGTGAGATAACCATTCACTTAGAAGAGCAACAGTGCTCTGTGATAACAAAACTAGGATGAATGGGTAAAGTAAACAAAGTATGTTTGTAGAAACAGAATGACTCTGGTGAAAAGAAAGTAACACATGTGGACAGTGGTAAGAGAAAGTGATGTATGTCAGTAAAGAGTTTTTTTATTTTATTTTATTACATATATAACATGTATGCATATGACACATGTATAACAAAACCACATTAGAATACAAATCCCAAACCAAAGAAAACGCAAACATGAGTGAAGAAAGAAAAAATGAAAAACAAAAAGAAGAAAGAAAGTAAAAACATCAATTCAGCACCAAGTGTCTCAATTGGTCTCACACCACAAGGCTCAATGGAACCTACTGAAGCAAGCCAGCACACTTGCAGTATTACCACAGGTGATGACAAGGCTAAGGTGTTGGAACAGCCAAGCACCTTCATGGGCATCACCTGACGCCTTGGTAAGGCAAGCCGCCAACAATGACAAGAACTTTGCTGTTAGCGGCCCAGCCACTCCAGATGTCTAAAACACTACAGGCTGGAAGAAATGGTTCACTGACAAGTCCTGATACGTAAGGATTTTGTTCCATTTGGCTATGGAGGCAGTGACCCTCGTTATCTGAGGGGAGAAGTGGTGATGACTGGCAATACAGATCTGATACGATCCTTTACACACAAACCCCATGATGAGCAAGAGAGGTTGCATGGCGAAAGTAGGAAGGTTATGGATAAGGTATAAAACTAGTGTTATTCCTTGTTGCATAGGCAGCATTTTATAGTGAACAGGAAATGGTAAATGATATATCATCATTATTCTGACATCCACTTTTCAATGCTCATATACTTTGAATGGGATTTGTCGAGGCATATTATCTACAGCTGGAAACCCTTCCAGTCACCAACACTCACCTGTTTCTGAGTAAGGTAATATTTCCTCATGATCAAACTTGTTTCCATAAAAGATTAGAGATGAAGCACACTATCTGCATGATGGTGACACTTATTTACAACTGTCATACAATGCCATGGCAAGGCAAGAAGACAGTAACGCGCACACACACACATATGATAGGCTTCTTTCAGTTTCTATCTATAAAATCCACTTACAAAAGTTTGGCAAGCCTGGAGCTATAGTAGAAGACACTGGTCCATACTGTGGGACTGAACCTGGAACCACATGGCTGAAAAGCAAACTACTTACCACACAGCCATGCCTCTGTGTGTGCGTGAGCGCATGCACGTAAACATACAAAGGAGAGAAAGAAAAAAAACAGTAAAATTATTTAGTATTTGCAATTATTTGTATATCTTAATGAAATATTTTACTCAGTGAAGAGGAAGTTGAAGCAGTTTAAAGATGAGGAAAATGGATAGAAAGTATTTTTAAGTCGAATATGTAGATTAGAAAGGATTTAGACATTAAAATATATATTCTACATAAGGGTTAAAATCCTTCAGTTTATTGACACTGACATTTGAAAAAAATTCTAAATTGGAATGGTTGTGGCAACTAACAAACTAACAACACTCTGCAATAACTGTAGGTTGGTTTTAATCTTGGCAAACCTAAATATTTGTGTAATTCAATCTGATTGGTTAGCTCTTCTAATAAACTTATACATGAAACATTTTAAAGTGTGTCAGTCTACATGTGTTCCAGTTATGTAAAGCTTATGTTGTTTTAATAATTATTTTATACTTTAGATATTATAAAACAAATATAACTTTCTTGAAGGGAATGTAATATATATTGACTGTAAAAACAAATTGATGTTAGCTGACATTCTTGTTTGTGTGTATGAGTGTTTTCTTTTTCTTAAATGGTGATTTTCCTCCTTTTTCTCATTTTAGGTTCTTATACCGAGTCTTTCAGTGGACATTTTGGCCTAATGATGTGATGAGTATGACGAAAAAGATAAAACTTCAAAACCAAGAATTGACATCAGAAGATAGTTTAGATATGACAGAAACCACTCCACCATCCGGTTTCAAGCGGAATAGGATTTGGACAACAAATACTAGGGAACCACAACAAGTATATCGGCGTCAGACAAGCAGTGAACACATATCACATCCATCAATTTTTAGCTGACATCTTCATGTTCATGTTTTCTGTAGAGTTGTTCATTTTTATTTTTTTATACATTCATACTCAGTGGTTAGGCCGGACGTAAGGAGAAGAGGAGTGAGATTGATTGTATGTGTGTATGTTGACCTCTTCTTTTGTAGAGGCATTCAAATTCTTTTACAACCTTTCATTTCATGAAACTTTTACCTTCAGTATAATTTTTATAAGTCCAATGCCCTGAAGGATCACAGAGAAGTGAATGATGCTGTAAAAGGTTTTGAAATATACACACAAACACACATAATGGTATAATTATTGCAACAGAAAATGCATGAACGTTTTTAAGGGTCAAAATATTGACCCACCCCAGTAAAATATTTTTACATATCATGACTTGGTTACTGCAATTAATGTCATCTACATCAACAATGCTGTGACAAGAAAAGACAATTTCCTTTTTCCGTGTTACTTTGTACTCAGATAGTCAATGACAACTCCACTGTCCAAATGTTTACAATGTTCTATGTACAATTTTATCAACTTTAAATAAGCTGAGTCTTTCCTTTTAATGTCATGACTGCTTTGAAAATTGTCTGGAACCAAAGGACATCATGAGGAAATTGTCTTTTTCTTCTTTTTTTTTTTCTGAATGTGAATGGGTGATTATTAGATATACTAAGTGACTGTAAATGTTTTTTGATGTGTTTTATTTTTTTATTTCCAATGTGAATCTTTAAATAAAACAAAAAATTATTTTTGTAACTCATTACATTCTTAAAAGACTAAAAAATATTAAAGCAAAAAAAAAAAAAAGAAAACCTAACAACATCCAAAATCTTTCTCTTCTTGAAATTTGCATCAAACTCATAAGTATGTATTAAGAGTGAGATTATAAATCAAGCCTGGTTGGTGTACAACTGGAAACCAAGGAAATTTAAACATTTAAATTCAAATATATATTTGCACGAGTGTATATATATTTATATACACGTGACAGATCTCCATCTATGTGATTCTACTCACAAAGCGATGGCTGAAAACTTTGCCCAAGTGTGTTACAGTAGATTTAATGAATATGGGAGGCAGACCCTAAACACTTGAGTTTAATTCCACCATAATCTTGATCTGGTACTGTGTCTATACTTGTAACCCCTGAAGGAAGTACATAGAGTTTGTAAATCTCCACTTTAACATAGGTAATTATGTTTTGTAAATATTATCCATGTATCCTGTCACACTTTTTAGATGGTGGGATTGCTCTGATATTTGCCTGTAAATTGTTGAAGCAAATATTCTATTGTTGGATGGATGCCCTAATCCTAACTACTCAATTCACTGCCATTGATAGGATTTCAACTACTTGAGTGGTCAGTCACTGAACTAACTTTTTTATCATTTTCTCTTTGGCCAAGTTAGAAGCAGATGTCATACAATAAAGAAATCAGTGCATGTTGAAGCCAATGTACCACATACACATACATGGATCTATGTATGTATATATATATATATATATATATAATAATATTAGGGACAAAATCCAAAATTACAGGTAAAAAACTCAATTAAAATCAATTTATAAAAAATTAAAATTAAATTGAGCCTTATAGATAAAGTATATATAAAATATATAGTTTTAGGGAAAATAACCAATTTTCAAGAACTCATCGATGAAAATCCACTATCACATATAGAAAAATTAATAATTAAAAGCACAATAAATTAGTATAATATAAAGTAAAGTAAATATCATAAGATAAATATAATAAAAAGATTACACGTGTTTCATAACCAATTTTCAAATAGAAAAGAAATTTAAATCGATGAGTTCTTGAAAATTGGCTATATATATATATATATATATATATATATATATATATTTTGATTGACCGTTGACTGAACACTATTCAATTTTTTTTCTCCGTGTTTTTCTCCTTGTCTCCGTATTCTTTCTGTTGAAGAGCGTAGCTCGAAACGTCAAAGATTTTCCGTATTCCCGAGCGTCATACTAATATATACTTTTGTTATTTACACCACCTGTCCTCGTCTGTTGTTATTTTTTGTATATTCTCCCATATATATATATATATATATATATATATATAAGCATTACTTATGAAGAGGTAGTGCTAAGCAGTGATGTGTATAAATACAAGCTTATTACCAGTACAAATATACTTGGGGTATATTCAAACCTGTAAGAAAGCCAGTCTAAGTAAGTGGTGCTGTGAGCTGATTTTGGTATATTTATACCATTTGTCTACAGCAAGAATTTTCTCTATGACAAAATACAGTGAATGGCTTTCTTATGGGTTCCAATATCCCCCAACCATTTTTGAACTGGAAATAACCTTGTATAAGCATTAATATGTGTATATGTATTGATATGATAAACATGAACATGCTAGTGCACCCTCCTCAAATCATCTGACACCTTCCTTGGATTTAAGTCTAATATGTATCATATTATATGAAGGGACCACTACACAGTCAAATAAACTCATTATAGATGTTTTGCTCCTTTTTTATCAAGCATATATACACTATCTTTTATGTATCCCCCAACTACATATATTCTAAGTTTATAACACAGGCAACTGATGAGGAAAAAAGAATGTTTATTGTAAAACTGCAGCCAAATTTGGTCATTGGGAAAATATTCCATTCACACTGAACTATTGAAAATCATCCTTCATGAGTGTGTATGTGCACACACACACACACACACACACACACACACACACACACACACACACAATATTAGCAACAAAAGCAGTAGAAATAGTGAATGACAATTTTTATATCCTACTTAATGTGGATGTATTGGTAGAACACCATAATACTGCAGTATTTGCCTTGATAAACCTTCTCATCTTGACATTTAAAACTTCTTAGCACTAAACATTTATATGAGATTTCTCAAGATGAACACTTCTGTATTATGGCATTCTAACTGTACATCCATGTTAAGTAGGGTACATACATACACACACAGAAAGACAAATGGATGCTTCCATGTATCTATTTACCTCATTTATAATCTTGCTTTCTCATGTAAAATATTATTTTCTTTTAACCAATGAAACTCTAATATAACTTTGTAAATTTCCACTCCTTCCCTTCAGCAGATTTTTCTTCTTCAAAATTTTAGAGTTTGTCAGTTCTTCATTTCTAACAAGGGATAAATAAATGAGTATTGGTATGAATTGAACTCAAACCACTTAATTTCTACCACCAACAGCAACCACCCACATGTCCTATATGACATTAAATCAAGGAGTTTGAGGTAGATTATGAGAGCAGTTTGCTAGAGATAAAAAAAAGTAATACCAGAAACAGGATAGCAGTGGTGTGCATGCAGTAATGGAACAGTTCACTTCAGATTAAAATAAGATAATTGGACCATCCTTTCATTATTGATTGCAACCATTCCGGGGTTTTAGTTGATTATATTGACCCTAGTAATTTGTCAAGTACTTGTTTTATTGTTCTCGTCAGAAACAAGAGCGCAAGTCATTCTTCTCATCAACCGACTTGTTCACCACATACACTAATATAAACATATATATGCATGTGTATATATTTACACATATATGATGAGTTTCCGTGTACACAGTGATGCTTGAAAACTTTCCCTGAATCCCATTGTGGAACTGAACATGGAACCATGTGGTTGTAAAGCAACTTTCTTAACCATGTGGTTATAACTACACACACAATTTTTTTTTAGAGTACACTATGTTCATAAATAGTGTCAAAATGACAAAAGAGATAAACATATACATGTCCATAGGCATAGAAACAAAATTATTTAAAGATTTTTAAATACTTATAGATTTGTGCTCTAGCTAAGAAATTATTTTTTTTATCCTGTTTACATTGTGGTTTATAAAATGGACAAGTCTATCTGAGACTTAGCTTTTGTTTGTTCTTTTTACAAACTAGCCATGTTACTGTTTAACCCTAGGTCAGCTCTGCTGGAAAGGTAATTCCAGCTACGATCACCTTATCTTTTATCTTTTACTTGTCTCAGTCATTTTACTGTGGCCATGCTGGGACACCACCTTGAAGGATTTTTAGTCAAACAAATTGACCACAGAACTTATTCTATCATTCCTTTTGTCAAACTGGTAGGTTACAAGGACTTAAGCACGCATAAAAGCGGTGGTGGGAGACAAACAGATGCAAGGATAT